>NW_026622769.1:0-103710 GCF_023065955.2 Ursus arctos | reverse complement strand
CCAGCAGGAATGCTGCTGCACCCAGGGTTGACCACTCCAGACTCCACCTTGCCCCCAGCTCCTGCCTTCCGACGGGCACATCGTCACACCATCCAGACTGCTCCACTCACACTTGCAGCCCCCAAAGATGAAGACAGCACCCCTTTTCCTGGCCTTTATTTCCAGGGGAGAACGGCTGGCTGGAGAGCCACGTCTCAACTCCGTGCTGGAGGGAAGAAGAGACCGAAGCCAGCAGCCCGGTCAGCCGCAGCTGTCGGGGTACGAATCATCTGGCAGAAAGTAGCGCTGCAGGGTGGGCTGCAGGAACAGTGGTGGCAGCGGACGCGCAGGCTTGGGCCAGGCCGGCGGGAAAGGCTGGACCTCCGCTCTTGGCAGCGGCAGCTTCAGCATCCGGATGGAGCTGCTGATGGTGTGGCCCACCCAGAGCCGGGACCGCATCCAGCCTGTGGGCCAGCAGGACAGTGAGGTCTCAGGGTGGGGTCGACGCCCCCTGGGACTTTGGCTAGGGTGGAGGTAGACATCGGGGTCCAATTCTACCCCTGTCCCCACTCACCCCTCAGTCTCCTCGGAGACCTCTGGACCTCGGCCTCCTGAAGCCGGAGGATGGGGTAGTGCCTAGAAGGGAAGGAGGTAGGTCTGATGTGCCCAGCCCCTCGGCTGTCCCCCAGGCCCTGTCCCAGCCTTGCAGTCCCCTCACCAGTGATCCCGGGGCTGTGGCAGTACTGTGCTGGGCTCTGGAGGGCACGGGCTTGGGCGCCTTCTCTCGAGCTCCTCCTGCAGGAAATCCTGCTGCCGAGCCCGCTGCTGCTCGCAGAAGAAGTTGAGCGCGTCGATTGGCCCCAGGTCCAGCATCTGTGACCGGGACCAGTCCGTCTGCTCCAGTGGCAGCGGCTCCTCCTGCAGCGCGGCGGGCGCCGAGGAGCGCATGTGGACCTCGGGGGGGCAGAAGGGAGGCAGCGCCTCCGACAGCACACGTTTGGTCTGTCCGAGGTGCATCGCGGAAGGCATCGGCTTGGCTCGGGACTCGAGGACAGCCAAGTCCAGCTCCCCGTGGGCCACCAGTGAGGGCGCCCAGGAATGGACCGAGGGTGTCACTGAGATGTGAGGTGACCCAACGAGCACTGAAATCCGAGACAGGGCCTCCTTGGGAGGAGATGGAAACACCGAGGTGTGGGAGACCTTGGGCAGCATCTCTGACAACTTGGCCATGGAAGGCTGCAAGCATTCCATCTGTGGGGGAAGCAGCCAGTGGGCAGAGCCAAGAGGCTCCCCCTCCCCCCGCAGAGAGGCCTGAGCGGTTCTGCCCCTGGCCCCAAGCTTGAGACCTGGCTGCCCACTCCTTCCCGGGGAGGAGCAGGAAGATCCCCAGAAATGTGGGTTTGGGGGACAGGAGAGGACCCACGAGGCACAGATACAGAGCAAGGCAAAGAACCGGCCAGCTTCACCTGGATCCCCCGCCCCTCCCCTCAAAGACCCGGGGAAAGCCTGGGGGTGGGCGGCAAGACTGGAGGCTCCACTGCCAATAGCCTGCCCCCCGCCCCTCGCCCATCAGGACCTGCAGGCTCTGGATCATTTCCTCCAGCTTCTGGCAGCAGCACTGGCGCAGGGCAGCCTTGGAGTCAGCGTCCAGGCCCTGGACCCAGGTCAACATCTCCTGGAACAGGAAGCCCTGCGGATCCTGAAGGCCGAGCCCGTCCAGCAGCTTCCTGAGCTCGGGCCTGGGACACGTGTGAGCCGCTGATCCAGAGGCCTCCCCCGTCCCTCCCGCTAGTGGGGAGGCCGAGCAGGGAGCAGGACTCACCGGCAGGAGGCTGGCGAGTAGAGGAAGTAGGACATGAGCTCCAGCACCACCTCGCGGGACTGCAGCGAGCAGGCCAGAAGGAGCTGCAGCGCCAGCATCACGAACTGCTTCTGCGTCTGGTCCTGAGCGCCCAGGGGCGAAGCGCGTCAGGGGCGGAGCCGAGGCCCGGGGCGGGGCTGGGGGCGGGTCTGGGGCGGGGCTAGCGGTGCACCTGGAAGCTGGGGGGCTGGTCCAGGTTGAGCAGGCGCACAAGGACGCCCTGCAGCCGGTTACGAAAGTCTCTGCTGGTGTCTGGCAGCAGCCTCAGCAGCGCTTTCAAGATGTGCACGCAGTCTGCCCAAGAGGCCTCGCACAGCAGGTCCATGAACAGAGAGGCCAGGCCCTCCACCGTGCCCACGTCGGGGTAGGCCTGCGGGTACGGCGTGCTGAGGCCCTGCCCCCGGCACGGCCCCTCCCCGCCAGCCTGGGCTTCCCAGGTGCCCGAGACCCCCGAACCTCCAGGGTGAAGAGGGGGAACAGCTTTTTGAACCAGTTCTGGACGATGAAGAAATGCAGGAACCCGGGCAGATGCCCGTAGCGCTCTTCCCAGAGCGAATGCCCGTAGGGGTACCAGGGTCGGCGAAAGCAGGTCTCGGTCCCGGCGGCCGTGCCGGAGTGCGTGCGCTTCGGGGTCAGATACTCGGAGCTCTGCGGGAGCGACAGCAGCTGCAGGCGCATCCTCTCCACCCACTCTGCCCTGGGCAGCCCAGCTCCCAGCCGGCGCCTACCTGAGCCTCCATCTCCTCTGACTCAGAGAGCTGCCTTTGTGCGCTCAGGGAATCTGAGGACCAGTCCAGACCCCGCGCCTCGTCCTCGTCGTCCTCCTCCTCCTCTTCCCCCAGCCACTGGATCAGCTTCTGCCGCCACTTGGCTGGGTGCCGCCTGATGCGCCGGGGCAGCCATAGGTCATCCTGGCTACTTCCTGGCTGCAGAGGGGAGAGCGCAGGTGTCCGCCGGCACTCTCGGGGGGGAGGGGGGTGCTCAGGCCCCTTCCTGTAGAGCCCAAGGGAGAGACCCCAGGCCCCCCTTGCCTTGCGCCTGCGATGGCTGGTGAGCTGGGCGAGGGCTCCGGGGCCGCTGACCTCCTGGTGAAGCCACATCTGCTGCAGCACCACCGAGTTGGGCACGCGGCCGGGGAAGCTGATGGGCCGCTGCCAGTCCTGAAGGGGGCACACAGCACGGGGACTGAGAACCTGAACGCCACCCCACCCCAGAGACCACCTGGCAGAGCACCCCCAGCCTGCCAGGGCTTGGGGAGCTGAACTGGGCTCACACTCCCGTCCAGACAAACTCGGGTAAAACCTCTGAACATTAGAGACTGTTCGGGAACTAAAACTTCATCCTGTTTTTGAAAGAGGAATTATATGGAACTGGGCCAAGACTGAACACAAGACTGCTGCCCCTACATTCTTGACCAAAAAAAGTGGATGCTCTGCAGGGCCCCTGGCGGGCTCAGACCGTGGAGCACGCAATTCTTAATCTCGGGGTTGTGGGTTCGAGCTCCATGTTGGGTGGAGAGATTGCTTAAAAGTAAAATCCTAAAAAAGAAAAGTGGACACTCTGCAAAGGCTATTTTTCCTGCAACCAAAGTATTCAGAAAACCAGTGAGGTGTACAATGTGATCACATTTTCCCATCATAACTCGTGTAAGTTTCCTAGTGCTCCTGCAATTTGCTGAGACAGACCCTGGCCTTCACTCCTCAGCACGACTCAGTCTGGGTTGCTACCAAATCTGTGCTCCCCGAATTGCAATTCTAAAGCCCCAAATAAATGCTTTTATTTCAGTTCTGCCTCTTTTCTCAGTTGACGCCCAAAATACGCAGACAGGCAAAAAAGAACCTTTAGAGACCAGGCTGAAGGGCAGTCAGTGAGACATCAACTGTGATGACGGAGGAGGAAAGGAGGAAGTCTGGGCAGCTGCTGGCCTCTGGGGAACACTGACACCCCCGCACACTCTCCACAGGACTGGGGCCTCAGCCCTGGAACAGGGATGTCTATAAGGAGCAGAGGGGTCGGTGGCAGGAACTTGGAGGGGGGCGTTGAGGGGTTGGGTAGATGGTAGAGCTGCGAGAAGGACCAGCACCCACCTGGGCAGCTGACAGTACCAGAATGTGCTTGCAGAGAGGCCTGTCTGGATATCTGGGGTGGGAGAGGTTGGAAGGAGATAGATTGCAAGGGGCCAGCTCCTGCTGACTTCACTCCACTAAAGGGAGAGGACTCTGGTGTTCCAGAATTCATACAGGACCCACCCAGCACTTTAACTGGGGAGGAAGTGTGCAGGCACAATCAGCTGTCGGAGGCTCTGGCTTGGCCTGGTGTCTTCTCCAGGAATCTCTGGCTCTCTGGCAGCTGGTCCCCAGAGAACAGCAGCACCCAAACTGGGCTGGCCAGGAGGTGGGTAGAGGGCTGTGGGCGGGCATGGCTCTCAGGTCAGATTTGAGCACAAGATTTGCAACAAAGGGAAGATGGGGGACATAAGAAGGTTGCCCCCTAGAGGGAGGTGCCTCTGGGAAGAGCAAGGGGCTCTCACCTTGTAGGGCCGAATAACAGCAGGAAAAAAGCCTCGGAGGTTGGAGAGAGGCTCCTTGGGCCGCCTCTTCCTCAAGAGGGGGACCTGGGGACAAGAGAGGGGCTCAGAGCCGAGCACGGACCCCCAGCGCCCCTGCAGCCCTGCTCCTGGGCAGGCGGCACCCCTCACCCTGTGCTGTAGGTGCAGGGACGGCGGGCCCAGGACCACAGGCTTCTCCCCTTGCAGCCGCTCCACCTGCAGCTGCAGGTCCAGACTGAGGCCCAGGTTACTGCTCAGGGAGGAGCGGGCCAGCAGCTTCGGTGAGGGAGATATTGTCAGAGGCTGGCCGCAGGGTCCTGGGGTCAGGGCAGAGGTGGGAGGGGTGGGAGGCCTTACCTGGGATGCCCTGCTGTGCACCCCCCGGTGTGTGGGTGGGATAGGCAGAGGGACTCGGAGAGGGTTGGCAAAGTGCTGGTCCATGGCTCCCGGGTCCTGTCGGGGGAGGGCTGCTGGCACCTTTGGGGCTTCCGTGCAGACCCCGGGCTGCCAAAGACCGCTGGCAGCTCTGGGTAAGGTGCGCAGGTCCCAGGTCTCTCTCTCCACGGTGAGGGTCATGGTTTTCCACCGCTGGAACGTTCTTCCAGAAGGCGTGTCCTGGGAGGGATGCAGGTGAGACAGGCAGTGTCAGAGGCCGGGGGCGAAGGGAGGACCTGGAGTCAGGGCTAAGGCCGGGGGAGGCTTCGCACCCACCAGCAAGCCAGGGCCGTAGATCAGGCGAACGTAGTTGTCAAACGCCTCCTGCCGCTGTTGCCAGGAGGGTGGGGGCTGGGCAGCCGGGACCACCAGCCCCAGCCTCAGCTGCTGAAGGTCTTGATCCCGGGCAACTAGGGCTTCCAAGTCCTGGGGGAGCGAACAAGGGTCATCTCCTTCCCAGACAACCACAGTGACCCCAGGCCTATCCCAAGGACTGAACGGGAGTGGCCTGGGCCTGGGCCGGGTGCAGGGTTGGGGCTTTGGGGTGGTGAGGGGTCAGGACCCACCCACCTCCTCCAACACTGGCTGCTGAGCTGTTGCCATCTGGCGATGGGTGAAAGACAAGTCTGTGCTGCAGACAAGGACGGGTACAGGTGGGACACTGGGTGTCATCACTGGTGGGACTGGGTGGGTGCTGGGACAAGGACCTGGGGGCGGGGGCGGCCAGGCTTCTGGCAGGAGGAGGGATTCCGGGGCTGGGATCGGCTTGGGGTGGCCTAAGTGGCCTGGGAGCTCTGGGGCCTTGTGCTGGGGTCGCACAGCCAGCCCCTGACTCAGGGGAGCTGGGCAGGGGCCTCCGGGACGGCTGGGCTGGGCCTGCCAGCAGACCTAAGACTGGCCACCCCATGGAGCCTGGCAAGCCTCTGCAGCTGGGCTGAGGTCAGTGACTCCTGGCTGGTCAGTGGTAGCGGAGGGTCGTCCACCACATCGGGGACCTTCTGGCACAGCTTCTGAACAGGAGAAAGGAACCTACAGCCCTGGCCTCAGGGGGCTTGTCCACCTGCAGCAGCCCACCCTGCCCATCCTGTGCTCACTGGGTACCTTAACCAGGTAAGATGTGGGCAGGTAGAGCCTATGAGATACCAGGCAGAGTCGAGAGCCCAGAGCCAACACCAGGTCCCCACTGCTGCTGCTGAAGGTCAGGCCCTGAGGGGCGCCATCCAGCTGCAGGAGCCTGGGGGGGCATCGAGGGCAAGAGTCCAGCCCTGCTCCACAAAGTAGGAAGCTGCAACCCTAGCAGGGGCAAGGCCCTGTTCCCCTGTCCAGCCTCTAGGCTCTGGTGGGGGTGGAGGTAGGAGAGCCCAGCTGGCCGCCCACAGGCTCCCCAGCCCTCCCTCCCTCCCTCCTTCCCGCCCCAGCCCACCGCAGCAGGCGGTTCTCCGCAGTCCAGATGCGGACCGTGCAGTCCAGGCTGGAGCAGGCACACAGCTTGAGCGCGGGACAGCAGCACAGACCTGAGGCACCAAGGCTCGGGTGAGGGACCAGCGCCATCCCGCTGCTTGGCTTTACTTCTGCCCTGCCCCCTCACCAGTGATGTGGTCCGTGGGGTCATCCTGGGGCCGGTGGTCATAGCGGGGGAGGTCGCCCAGGCCAAACTGCACCAAGCCATAGGTGGCGCTGTCCGGATCCTCAAAGCCTACAGTGATTCGCTTCCCGAGCGCACAGAGCGCCACGGCCGGGTGGCAGCAGGAAAAGGTACGCAGCAGGCTCAGGCTCTCCTCGGCATAGGGGTAGACGCGCCACATCTTCACGGTCAAGTCTCCGCCTGTGGGACGGGAGCCAGGGCTGGGCCTTTGTGGGGCAGGGGAGGGATTCCCACGCCAGCTACAGGGGGAGGGGAGATATGGACCGGAGGACACAATGCTGTTCCAGGTAGACGCGATGGCGGTGACGGGGCCCGGGCTGTGTGCCCGGGTTTGGAAGACGGTCTCCGAGCAGCGCCACTCCAGGACCGATAGGGTGCCGTCCGTGTGCCCCACCACGGGCAGGTACCTGTGCAGGACAGCAGCGTGTCGGCATGGGCACTGCCGCCCCGCCCCGCCCCGCCGTCGCCGGCTCTGGCACCCACCGGTTCTTGTCCTTCCGGGCGCGGGCCAAGTCCCTCAGACACGGCTCCCCCCCATGCCTGCACACGGCCTCCCAGCTGGCAAACGCGCCACCGGGGTCTGTGAGGTGGCTGTAGAGGTGCAGGCAGCAGGGCCTGGGCGCAGGGGCGGGGGGCGGGCACACGCGGTGCAGCACGCGCATGGGGCAGCGCGCCGCGTTGGCACACACCAGGTGTCCGGCGCGTGTCAGCAGCCACAGTGCTTCGCGTGGTAGGCAATAAAGCACTGAGGCCGCGCAGTCATCAGGTTCAAGCAGCAGCGCACTCACTGCGCGCCCGGTGGCTACCGACACCAGGTAGACCGAGCCGTCGGCGCATGCGCACACGAGGCGCGCGGGCAGGAGGGGGAGCGGGGGCAGCGCAGACACCACCTGCAAGTGAAGCACTGGCGCCGACAGCTGCGCCAACGGTGAGTAGAGCTCGCGAACGCGCCACAACTCCACGCTGCTGGCGCTCAAGGAGAGCACTGGCCAGCTGGGGCCCGCGGGCGCCAGCAGGCGGTTCACGCGCGCAGACGCCACGTCTCGGTCCCAGCAGCTCAGCGCCACCTCGCCCACCTGTGCTGCCGCCTGCAGGTCCCATGTGCGCAGCGTCCCATCCTGCGAGGCTGACAGCACCAGGGACGTGTTCGGGAGCGCAGCCAGAGCTGTCACTGGGCCTGTGGGAGGGGCATGGGTCACTGGGGTGCACCGGGGGATTAGGGAAGGGGAGCCGTCAGCCCGGGATGCGGCCAGTGCAGAGAAGCTCGGCTAGAGCTGGCAGAAGTTCCGGACAGCCCAGAGCTCTTGTCCCGTGGGCCGTGCACAGGGAGGACAGAGAACGGGGCCTCAAGGGCTACAATGGTATAGCGCACCTGTGTGGCCCATGAACACCATGCGGATCCGCCAGTCGGCCTCCCACACCTTCACCGTGCTGTCGCGAGAGGCTGTCACCATGGCCTCTACCTCTGGGCAGTAGGCCAAGTCCAAGATAGTGCTGAAGGGGAAGAGGAAGCCCTTGCAGACTCAGCATCTCCCGGTGTGTGAGCACCTGCGCCCCTGCCATGACCCGCTTGCCCTCCTGGATTTGCCTCTCCCCACCACCCTCCCTTTCTCCCAGTCCCCAGGCACCCCTCACGTTTTGTGCAGGTCCCGGCGCACATCTACGAGAGCCCAGTTGTGCAGATCAAAGATGAGCACGGCTGAGCCACAGGCCGCGAAGCAGCATGGGACTTGCTGGGAATGCAGGGGCCCCAGAACCAAACGGGTGAGTGTACCTGCAGGGCTTGGTGGCAGCTGCAGAGGTGACCCACATGGCACCAGGCGGCGACCCCCTGAACGGAACTTCCAGAGCACCAGGCTGCCGCCTGCCTCTGCCACTAGCAACAGCCCCAGGCTGGGCACTGGCACACAGCAGATGGGTTCATGGCCCAGCATCCTGCCCACCCCTGGCTTGCTCAGCCATAGCAGGCTGAGGTCAGGCCTTAGGATGGCCAGCCCCTCGGGGCCCCAACCCACAAAGCGGCTCACAGCGCCCAGCGGGCCCAGCACTGCCACCAGCCCTGAGAGCACAGCTGGGGCCTGTAGCTTCTCGTAAGCCCAGCCGTCCTCTCTGTGCACGTGCAGGTGCCCTGCACCATCCAGCACCACGAAGCGTCTGCCCACTGGGTCCTGTGCCACCGAGCGCAGCCCAGCTGCCACTTCCAGGTGGCGCAGCGGCTCCAGCCCATGGGTCAAGCGTGCCACACACAGCTCACCTCTCTTTTCCTGTGGGCCAGGACGGGCAGGCCTGCAGTCAGCTGGGGGGTGGGGGTGGGGGGCTGGAGAGGTAGTGCGCCTGCCTAGGGGAGCCAAGGGGATCTGGGCTGGGGGCGTAGTAGGGACACCTAGGGGAAGAGGTGGGCCAGAGAAGAGGCCTCGAGGCAGGGCCCACAGGTAAGCCCCACCTTTTCCACGAAGTCATGGAGGCCTGCACGTAGGAACAGCCACAGCTGGCGAGCACGGGCACGTGGGGTCATGTTCTGCCACCGCGAGCTGCTGGTAAAAAGCCTCGGGACCGGCTCCGAAAACAACTCTGCAGGTCAGCAGTGGAAGCGCGGTCACTGTGCGGTCTGGGACCCCTCACCCTGGAGGCTGGAGGCAGGCCCTCTCTGCAGGGCCCTGCTGGGTTGAGGGCCTACCCCCGGAGTGTGGCATCGCAGCAGACAGAACGCCTGCCCGAGCAAGAAATGCCTGCTGTCATGTGGGCATCTGGGGGGCGACGCCAGGCCACCTCACCATTCTTTTCCTTGAGCAGCCCTGGGTCCGGGATGTCGTAGCTGTCAACATCATACAGGTCCAGGTCCAGCAGCAGGCTGTCGCCTTCTACTGAATAGGGGTTGCTCGCATCTGACACTTCAGTCTCCATTCCAGCAGCTGCAGGTCCAGGCGGCTCAACGGTCTTAGGGGCCCCTAAGACCGTTGCTAGGCTACCAGACGCCACAGGCCCCGCCTTCGACGCAGACCCCACCCCCCAACACAGCACAGAGCCTAGGTCCCCACTAAGTCACAGAAATTTTTATTGGAAACAAACAGCTGCAGCAAAGTGACACTCAGTGCACGCTGCCCAATGGGCGAAGTGGCGGGGGGGGTACAGGTGGGTGCCAGGGGCTGGCCAAACCCAAGGTGGTGACTGCAGGGGCCTGCTGACTGGATCTCAGGCCCTTTGGGCTGGAGTGTGCAGGCCCACGCCTGATCCGGCACAAAATACAAAAATAAACTCTGTAGTCCAGCTGTCCCTGCCTATGTCAGTTCACTGGGACAGGGCAGTGGCTCTTCCCAGCAGGCCCTGTGCTGTCCAGACCAACCACAACTAGGGCAGCTGGAGCCTGTGGGGGTGAGTAGACATCTGTAGGCGGGAGCCAAAGGGCTAGGTGGGCGTGGCCTTGGGCGGCGCTGGAGCCGTGGCAGGGCCAGGGGCTGACCACCGGCTGGGGAGGCCCTGGGGCCCCTCGAGTGGACAGTTCCAGGCACTGGTTGAAGCTGAATGAAGCTGGGGCCTCTGTTCCTCATCCTCACATACAGATCACCGGGACCCTGGGTAGAAGGTGGCACACAGTGAGCTTGGAGGAGCCAGCACCCAGGAGATCAGGCAGAGGGGTGCCCACCCCTGGCTCCAGCAACCACCACGCACCTGTCCTCCTCCATGGCGCTTGTCTCCTCGGGTCCGCCCTCACTGCCTCCACCTCCGCTCTCTTCCTCCTCCTCCTCCTCCTCCTCTCCCAGCTCCATGTCCAGCTCGTTGCCGGCCTCCGAGGGGGTATAGGTGGATCCACTGGGGGAGGTGTGGGAACTGGTCTTAGGACTGCCTATCCCTGGCCTGTTGCTGACCCCAGGGAGGATGTCCAGGGAAGACAAAGTCAGGAGTGGGGTGGGCACGGCTGGGGAAATGGTGTGTGGGCCAAGTAGGAGCTAAGGGAAAGGAGGCAGACAGGTGCCAACCTGATGGAGCGGCAGCTGAAGAAGACTATCCGCTTCAGCCGCTTGTTGTAGAAGAAGTAGTTGAAGGACCAGAGGCTGCCATCCTCCCCAAAGGGATCTGAGTCCAAGTCTGGGTTGTAACTGGGGAGTGTGGGGCAAGAGGTGGTATGAAGGCCCACGTGCCACACACACCCAGAGCCCACCTGCAGGGATGCCAGCCCACCTGTAGATGTCACATTCGGCCAGGCAGATCTCCTCATCTACTGCGTTCCACAGCTGTGGCTTCAGGGCCTTGAAGTCCTCCCGTACCGCCGAAAACAGACTGCAGTTGACTGCGTTCACCACCTAGGATGGTCACAGTTGGGACTGACTCAGGAGGCAGGACACAGGGCATGAACTGGGCCGAGCCTAGTAAGCACAGCTGTGGGGCTTCGGGCCCCTCCCCCCAGCCTGACCCTCACCCAGCTGAGGCTGGGTTCCCTGCTGAATTCATGGCTTCGGGCTGTGCTGAAGTCATAGTCAGGCCGGAAGGACTCATTGAGCGTGGCGATCAGGTAGAAGAGGGTCTTGCGGCTGCACTTGTCGCTTAACGGGCCCTCATCCTCACCACCTTGGCTCTTGCTCAGTCTGCACGGAAAAAAAGTATCAGCCCAGCACTGCCTGCACCCCCACAGCCCACGGTGGGCAGAATCTGCCCTGGCTCACCTGCTGGGGCTGAGGCCCGAGGTCTGGGGTGGAGACAGCGCCTCTAGCACATGGGGCTGGCCCTCTTGGCAGAACTGCTTAAACATGTGCTTGTCGTCTCCTGCCATCTTACACGAGTAGCTCTCAATCCTACAAGGTGCAGGGGGACCACGGAACATGCCGCCCGTCAGGTTCAACTCTGGGCTAGGACGTCGTGACCCCGGAGGCCCATGGAGCCCAAGCCTCACCTGCCGATGATGTGGGCATCTCCAGTCTCCACTGTCAGCTGTGAGTTGATGGCCTCGAAGCTCGAGTTCTCCAACAGCTTCATTTCCTTGGGGAAGGGGTCCTGTGCTCGGAGGGGCTAGTGCTGCCTGAGGATGGGAGGCCAGTCCCTGAGTATCTGGCTCCTGGGGCTCAGCCTTTGGCCTCCCTACGCGGTAAGTGGAGCTGTTAGAAACAAGCTGGGCCCCTCCTGCAGCTTACTCCTAAGCTCTCAGCACTAGCAGGAGAGAGAAACTAGATCCTGTTACCTGACAGGGGCAAGCCCAGGCTCCAGCTCAGCCAACCCCCTTCCCCCTGCCCCGATACCTGGGGGCGTCCCAGGGATCCTGCTCATGCTAGGGCTCGCTGGTTTATCTCCCTGGACCACCGTTCATCCCGACATAAGAGCCTCACCCACCGGGGAGGGGGGCACTATGAGCCCGCGAACGCACAGGACTCCTGCAGTACCCCTCGGGCTAAGCCCCTCAGCTAGGGTAAGAACCTGCACCAGGTTAGGATCCAGCACACCTGGGGCTGGGGCCCTGCAGTCACCTGGACGCAGCGCTTTTCCCTGTTCTACAGGGTTTCTAGCAAGGTAGAGTGCAAACCCATAGGCTTCTCCGTTCTTCTCCGCAAGTCCGCCTAATTCTTCGGGTACCAAGGAACAGAGGCAGGCACCACGACCCCCGAAGGGCCTGTCGGCCGGCGGCTAGGGCGCTCCAGCGTCAGCCTGGCCGCACCCGCCTCTCCGCCGGGGCTAAGGAAAACCCCAAGCTAGCCGCGGAGAACTACAAATCCCAGGAGGCCGTGCGCCCCGGGACGCGCACGCGCGCTAGCGCGAAGTCCGCTGGGGGCTGGAGTTCAGGAGGCCCCGACTCGGCGCCCGGCACAGGGCGGACACCTACCTGCTTGCGCAGCGCTCGCTGTGGCCAGGCCGGGCCGGGTCGGGCCGGTTGACGTCGGCGCGGGTAAGAAGGCGGTGAGGGCTCCGGGCAGCGCGAGCTCCTCAGGACCGGAGGGCGGTGCCGCGGCCTCCCTTCGGGCCGCACTGTATCCGGGGGAAGAGGCTCCGCGGCGACGTCCCGTTACTCCAGGCCCTGCCGGCCCTGCCGGGCTGCCACCGCGACATAGCCTCGCCCCTGCACGGCGACCGACTACCGCGACCGACCTGCCCGCCGACCGCCACACAAGGCCCGAACAAGCAAAGGAGCGAGCAAGCGACCTCTGCCTCTCCGGGCCGGACAACAACAAGCGTCCGCAAGGCCCGGCCCCCAGCCCCTGAATGGCCCGCTCCCGCCGCCGGGATCGAGAGCTCGGATAGCCATTGGGAGCGTCTCCCGCCATTCACTCCTAGCGTCCACTTCTACTGGCTGCGGCGCCTGTCCGTCATTCTTCCTTGGCATGCGAACCCGCCTCCTTCCCTGGCGCTCATTGGTTGCGGCCTCTTGTTCGTCCCGCCCCTGGTGTCAGCCCGTGTTCCTGGGAGTGGCTGGCGAACCCACGCGGGGTGGGTGGGCCGGGCAGCCCAGCGGGCGGCGGGGGGCGGGCCGGAAGGCTCTTGGGAACGGCGTCCAGCTCCTGCCCGGCGCGACTGGGTGGACACTGACCGCTAGACTGCAGCCTCCGCCCGCCGAGCCGCTAGGCCGTGTCCATCCTGAGCAAAGCAGGAGGGTCAGACCCAGGCTCCGACGCTCTGGCCACAGCCGGAACCCCAGGCTCGCGGCCCCAGTTTCCGGTCGGCGGAGGCGCTCAGAGGCCCGAGCCCACGGAAGCGGGCTTGGGGGGGTCTGGGTCGGGGCCGGACCGGAGATGGCGCCGCCCTCGGCCTCGGCCTCGGCCTCGGCCTCGGTGCTCCTGGCTGTGCACGCCGCGGTGAGGCCACTGGGCGCGGGGCCGGACGCCGAGGCACAGCTGCGGAAGCTGCAGCTGAGCACGGATCCTGAGCGGCCCGGGCGTTTCCGGCTGGAGCTGCTGGGCGCGGGGCCCGGGGCGGTGAGTGGGGGCGGCGGGGGCGCGAGACCGGGGCCGGTTCCCTCTGCAGGCCGGCTGTGTGCCCTTGAGCAGTTCACGTGCCCTTGCTTTCGTTTCCTCGTCTGTAGGATGGGGACAAAGGCTTTACTGCCTACTTTTAGAGGTGTCCCCTGAGGGTTTCGTAAGGTAATATGAGTAAAGGGCTTAGGACAGTGTAAGTTGCCTATGAATGTGACCTCGTGTTCCTTTGGTCATCATGCAGTGTATGCTGGCGGGAGACACTGAGCCTGGACTCTCCCCTTCCTCAGGTCAGTTTGGAGTGGCCCTTGGAGTCAGTTTCCTACACGGTCCGAGGCCCCAGCCAGCATGAGCTGCAGCCTCCACCGGGAGGGCCTGGGACCCTCAGCCTGCACTTCCTCAACCCCCAGGAAGCTCAGCGGTGGGCAGCGCTAGTCCGAGGTGCCACCATGGAGGGACAGAATGGTTAGTGCTCTGGAGCAAAGATTCATTTTGGCTGGGCAGGGATTGTGAGTGCTGGGAGAGAGCAGGAGTAGCCCCAGCCCCCCCAGGCCTGGATGGGGGAAGCAGTGGGGAAAGCAGGGCCCACTTTACCCACTGGTGGGTTCTGAGAAGGCTCCCAGGAGGGAGAAAGTGGAGAAAAGGAATCCAAGCTGAAAAGCTGGAGCCTGGAGTACCAGACAAATGTGGAGGGGCAGAGCAGGCAGGCCCTCAGGATCTGGATAAGACAGACGGCATCAGGAGCAATAGGGACGTACCTAGTGGAAGAGTGACAGGCTCACATTCGAGCAACCTAAGACTGGTTAAGAAGTGATGCAGATGGGGCAGGAGAGAAGGTTGTTTCCAGAGATGTGTAGGAGATGGAATTGGCTGGATTTCGAGGCTATTTAAATGGAAGAGTTAGTGGTTGAGACAGAAAGCTGGAGGGAGAAGTACTGTGAGGAAGAGCATGGAAGGGAGAGGGGCTAGTTAGGTGGATCTGGGCTGGGGGTGGGGCTCTGAAGAAGTAAAGATTGGCTGTAGAAAAGGTCAACCCAGGTCGCCAGGAGGGAGAAGCAAGAGAGAATCTGACAGGACAACGCAGCAAGCAAAGGAAAGGGCTCATAAATGTGTCAGAAGAGCTGCCAGAGGGCTAAGAAGAAAACCATACGATGTGACCTAAGAGAGGCCCAGACAACACAGCACTTGCGGGAGGAGGGAGGTTGTTCATTCATTCGTTCAGCTGTGTATTCAGCACCTGCTCTGTACTAAGCATTTTAGGCCTTGGAGATTTAGCATGAATCAAACTTCAAATCCCTGCCCTCTTGGAACTTGCATTTCTAGAGGGGAGGCAGACATATAATATAGGTAACATACACTTGCAGTGAGCATAGCGTTGTGTGCAGACTTGTGGAATCACTGTGTCACACACTTAGAACTAATGGAACCTTGTGTGTCAGTCCAAAAATATTTATTAGGTGAAGTTTATTTATTATTTATTATTTTATTTATTTTATTTTTTTAAAGATTTTATTTATTTATGTGACAGAGAGACAGCCAGCGAGAGAGGGAACACAAGCAGGGGGAGTGGGAGAGGAAGAAGCAGGCTCCCAGCGGAGGAGCCCGATGTGGGGCTCGATCCCGGAACACCAGGATCACGCCCTGAGCCGAAGGCAGACGCTCAACAACTGAGCCACCCAGGCACCCCTATTTTTTATTTATTATTTTAAAAGATTTTATTTATTTGAGAGAGAGAGTGCACAAGTGGTGGTGAGGGGCAGAGAGAGAAGCAGACTGCCCACTGAGCAGGGAGCCGGATGCGGCACTCGAGCACAGGACCCTGGGATCATGACCTGAGCTAAAGGCAGACGCTTGACTGACTGAGCCACCCAGGCGTTCTTTATTTATGTGTGTATGTAATCCCTACACCCAACATGGGGCTTGAACTCACGACCCCAGGATCAAGAGTCACATGCTCCACCAACTGAGCCACCCAAGTGCCCCTCGATTAAAAAATACTCAAGTTGGGGGCCACTTGGGTGGCTCAGTTGGTTGAGCGACTCTTGATTTCTGCTCAGGTCATGATCTCAAGGTCGTGAGATCGAGCCCCGCGTTGGCTCTGTGCTCAGTGTGGAGTCAGCTTGAGATTCTTTCTCCCTCTCCCTTTGTTTTTCTCCCCATTCCAAAATATACATATACATACATACATATTTAAGTTGGGGGAAAAAAGTAAAATTCTGTCAGATGGTGAGGAGATGGAGTGCTGGAAGGGAGGGGTTTGCATTTTAAATTGGGTGGCAAGGAAGGCTTCATTGAGGTGACACGAGTGAAATTTGAAGATCCTAGTGTGGTCCGGAAGCAGCAGATACAAACGCCCCCAGGGAAGAGTGTGCTGTGATCTCGGGGGCTCAGCCACGCCTGGGCCGGGCCTGGTCCTGGGCACTCAGGAGCCCTGATCTCAGCGGGCGGACAGCTCAGAATACTGAGCCATCACAGGAGCTGCATCAGTAACGGGTGGGCTGGGACTCACGTGGAAGGTGAGAAGGGGAGACAGCAGCACAACCAGCTCTGGAAGGGCGCCCTGAGCAAGCAGTGGCCCAGGAGGGTTTGTTCGGAATGGGAGCCACCAAGGTGTCCTGTCCCTGACGGCATCAAGAGGAGACCATCCTAACTGCAGGGCTCCTGGTGAGCAGGAAAAAGTAGGCTCCTCCCGAGGATGTTTGGTTGAGGCCAAGGGAGCATCCCTGGCGGACTGACAGGGCCTCTTTGGCGGAAGGACCTAGGTGGGGCTAGACAGAAGAGTCCAGAAGTGTGCCATAGCCTAAGGAATAAGCCAAGTGCAGCTTCAGCTCCGAGGAGTTGGCAGGGACCTTTTAGGGGTTTGCAAGGGACAAGGTTGGGGGGGTTCTAGCTTAATGTGTGGTCAAGAGCCCTGGCATGGGCTGAGGTGAGCAAGGAGGTGGCAAATGTCCTAGAAACCTGAGGTCAGAGAGCAGAGGCCTGGGTGAGTACTTGGTTTGGGGGCTGGATCTCAGGAGACCCCAGCCCACCCCACATCTTCCCTCCTAGGCAGCCTGCCCCAAGCCCTGGGCCCAGAAATGTGCCCTGTTTCCCCGCCCAGTCCCCCTGAAGTGCCCACACTCCAGGCCCCACAACCCAAGGTGGATCTTTGCTGGAACCCGGGAAACTCTGTGGAGAAAGGTAAAGGCAGGTGGCGGAGGGGGTTGGAAGCAGCAGTCCGTGTTCAGCTCTGATGGCTTTTCTCTCTCCCTGCAGAAGAACTGGTGGGGCACCTGGCCCGGGCCATTGAGGATGGGGATGAGAAGAGGGCAGCCCAAGCAGCAGCCATCCTGGCCCAACATCACGTGGCCCTCAATGTCCAGCTCCAGGAGGCCTGCTTCCCTCCTGGCCCCATCAGGTGAGGCCTTCTTCCCTCTAACATCCCAACCCTTCCAAGACCCCCATCTTTCCCCCTGACCTATATTCTGGCCCAGGCTACAGGTCACAGTTGAAGATGCTGCGTCCTCTGCCCACGTCTCGCTGCAAGTTCATCCCCACTGCACCATTGCAACCCTCCAGGAGCAGGTGAGCATGGGGTCTGGGGAGCCCCGCCGGGAGCAGGGGGCCTTCAGTGACACTGCCTGGCCCTGATGCTCTGGCCCCAGGTGTTCTCGGAGTTTGGCTTCCCACCGGCCGTGCAGCGCTGGGTCATCGGGCGGTGCCTGTGTGTGCCCGAGTGCAGCCTTGCTTCCTATGGGGTTCGGCGGGATGGAGATCCTGCTTTCCTCTACCTGCTCTCAGCCCCTCGAGAAGCCCCAGGTGAGCCCTTGACGTGGACGGGATGAGGAAGGCGAGGTGCAGGCTGACACACCCCTGAGCCCCACCTCGTCTGCTTCAGGACGCAGCCCTCAGGGCCCCCAGAAGATGGAGGGGGAACTAAGTCGCCTGTTTCCTCAGTCACTGGGGCTGCCCAGAGCTCCTCAGCCAGCCAGCTCCAGCCTCCCCAGCCCCCTTCAGGTGGGTAAGAGGCTGGGCAGGGTGGGCCTGGGACTCTGGGCACTGGAAGGAAAGAGAAGCAGCACGTGTCTCCCCACCTCTCCAGCCTGGCTGGTCCTGCCCTTCCTGCACATTCATCAATGCCCCCAGCCGACCTGGTTGTGAGATGTGCAGCACCCAAAAGCCCTGTACTTGGGACCCCCTTCCTGCAGCCTCCGCCGAGCAGCCACCAAAGGTACCAGAGGCGAGGGAGGGGGAGGGGGCAAGCTGGCAGAACAAGCAGAATGACCTAGCTTTCCCTCACTCCCAGGTCACACAGAAAGAGGATGGCCCAATCCCTCCAGGCCCGAGGTCCCTGGACCCCCTCCTGAAACTCTCAGGGGACCTTTGCTGACTGCTTGCTGGGGATCACGCCAGGGCTGTGGAGGGGCCACAATCTGGAGTCATTAAAGACACTTCTGAGCCAGCTGAGGGCCCCATCTCTTCGCCTTTCTGCAGACTGAGCTGCTGGGAGGATGGAGGGCGGGGCACGGCCCCACTGGATGAAACCTGGCAGAGGTAGGGCCTGGTCCTCATCAGCTGGTGGGGCAACTCAACCACGTCCAGGTGGCTACTTGAGTACTTGGGACTCCAAACCCTAGGGATCCTAGAAGCATGGGGCTGAGCTCTCTTCCTAGACCCCAAGGGCATGCAGAGCTCCTGCCCTACTCCCACCACTGACCATGCCTCCTGTTGTCCACCCAGAAACCCTCAAGCACATGTTCTTTCTCCCACCTGGCTTTCACTGTTCCCAGACTGGCTATGGCTCGCGGGCTGTTCCAGCCAGGATGCTCCTTACATCCCCCTCCCGGAGACAAGAAAAGCTCAGACGCTAGGAGCCCCAAGGCAGGGCCACCCCAGCTGCCCTGTGGATTGCCAGGAGGTGCCATCTCATAACACCTCTTCCTTCTGCCCAATCAAGAGACCAGGAGCACATTCCAAGTGGTCTTCGCCTACTTTCTCAGCTGGAGGTTGTCTCCCTTCCCTAACAGCTCGAGGTCAGGCCTCTGCCCTGTTGAAATGCTGCCAAGGGCTCCTTGCTGCCCTTGGGGTGAAAGCCAAGTGGTTCACATACTGACAAATGGCTGGGTACCCAACCAGGCCCCTGAGCCATGTCTGGCCAAGCCAGGCCCTCCTCACCTCTGTGATCAGGTACCCCCCCTTGATGAGGGCTGCAACCTTCCCTAACAGTTGTTTCCTATCCCACATCCAGTACTGACTGTAGTCACCCAATCACTAGTCTGTACATGGCAATGTTGGCCACACTCCATGGAACATCCCTGGGAGTTTGAGACCAAGGGTCTCAGTCCCACAGTCCCCTGCAAACTTGTGCTCCCATCACAATAGCTCAAACGTGTATGTTGAGAAACTTAATTTATTTCCATGATGGAGGCTGAAGGATCTGGAGCTAGAACCTGGTCTCCTGGCCCCTCCCCTCTTTAACCAAAGAAAGTGGGGCTTGGCCAAGAGGGCCAACGGAGGCCTGAACAGGTCCAGGGTGGCTCCTTGGCCTGAGGGCCCATTCAGGCAAGACAGCGAGCAGACATTGGGCAGGGTCACTTGGGTGGCCGATATGCCAGCTTCCGGCTCTTCAGGACTGACCACTTATGCCGCTTCATGGCGTAGATCAGGGGAAATAGCAAGCCCATCATCATCAACATCTGGGGATGAGGCAGGCTCAGAAGAAGGAAGCAGAAAGGACCCCTGCCCAGTTCCCAGCCCCTCTCCCATGCCCGACCCTTTCACCTTGAGCCCCATGCGCTTGCGATGGTCGTGCTCTGGCTCGGATGCCCAGCGCAGGAAGGTACACACGTCCTTGGCCACCTGGGACATGGTAGCTGGGGTGCCTGAGCCAAGAAGAAGTGGTAAGGGCTGCCCTTGGGGGTCCCTACCCAACCTGGAGTAACCCTGGAGCATCACCAAGGCTTCACAAGGAATGGGACCCCCTTGCCTCCAGCACATAGGGGTCTGGGCCAGACGGGGCTGTGGAGGGTGCCCATAAGCTGGTTCAGACACACACACACACACAGTGCCTGAGCCAAGGAGAGTGCAGGGCCCAAGACGGGGGAAGCATCCCTGGCAGTGGGAAGAGGAGGACCCGGACCCAGCGTGTTGCCCCTCGGGGGCTTCTCACCATCATCAAACTCCAAGACCTCATCATAGATGGGAGGAGCCATGGCAATGGCCTGGCCAGGAAAGTAGGGATTGAAGTAGAGGCCCTCTCGCAGTGACACCCCGGTGGGCGGCTCGCAGTAGCCCGTTAGCAGGGAGAAGACGTAGTCCTCACCACCGTGCCTGGTACCAGATCCATGCTTCCTGAGCCCTGGCACAAGACAGACCTTCCTCCCCCTCCCCACACCCCCCTGCAGGCAGCCCACGTACCTAGCTCGGGTGATGTAGCTGAGGTCAGGGGGCAGTGCTCCATTGTTGGCTGCTCGAGCGGCCTCAGGGTTAGGGTATGGTTTTGGGAAGTAGTCAGACAGCTTCCCTGGCCGCATGAACATTTCCCCGTCCTCGTTGGGCCCGTCCTGAACCTCCACCTGCCAGGAAGAGCCCCGTCACAACCTTGCTGTCCGGCACAGCAGGAGCCCCAATCCCTACTCCTCCTCATCCCCAGGCTACGCACCTCCTCGGCAAGGGCCTTAGCTTCTTCTTCCGTGTAGCAAACACCCACCAGGTGGCGGTAGGCCACGTAGTCCATGCTGTGGCAGGAGGAGCACACCTGCTTATACACCTGGAAACCCCTCCGGATACTAAAGAGAGGATGAGGATTAGGGGCGCCAAGGATTCCACCCCACCCAGTCCACCCAGAAACTACCCCAGTCAGCCAGCAGCACACCTGGTGTGGTCCAGGGAAGAGAGGAGTCCACGGTGGGACCACGGATAGCTGGGGGGGTGCAGCTCCAGGTCACTGGCACTCACGGCAGAATGCAGAGCCACAGCTAGCCCTGCACCCCCTGCCGCCAGCATGCCCAACGCTGACAGCATCACTTTCCGGCCCCGGGACAGGCCGGCCTTCGACGACAAGGACACTGCCTGCAAGAGCCCCGCTCAGCGCCTGCCAGAACACCACCCAGCCCTACCTGGGGATCTGCCTCTCCGCGCCTACCTCTGCTGCGGAGCACCACGCCCGCTCCCCGCCCCCCACCCCACCGCCTGCTGGCCCTCGACCGCGATTCGGCCTTGAGGAGGGGGTGTAAAGCTGGAGTTTGAATCCAGGGCTGGGGATGAGGTCGATGCGAGCAAGGGTGCTGGGGCAGGCCAAGGTCACAAGCCGCTGTCCGAGGTCAGGCTGAGGTCACTTCAGGACGCAGGCCCAATCTGGAAGGCCGGAGCGGGAGCGGGCCTGGGCGCGCCCCCCGGGGAAAGCCCCCAACCCCGAGCCCGCAGCGAGCCCGCCCCGCTGCCCCCCACGCTCCGCACACGGCGCCTCTGCTGCTCCGAGGACTGGGCGCCTTGTCCTGCTCCCGGGCGCCTCAGGTCGGCAGGCGGCGGGGGTCCAGCCGGGGCAGCGGCGCCGGGTGGTCGAGGCCGCTCCCTCGCTGCCCGGCCCGCGCCCAGAGCCTCCCCGCCGTGACCTTCAGGGGCTGCGGGACCACACGGCGGACGGGGTCGCGGCCAGAGCTCACCTGAGGCGTCCGCAGCGGGAGCTGGCCGGGCCGCGCGCCGCACAGCAGACCCCGAGCCCGCGCGCCCGGCAACCGCGCGCCCCGCGGGCCCAGGACCGCCCCGCGAAGCGAAGCCGCCGCCGCCGCCATCTTGGCCCTCTTTAGCACGGCCGCTGCTCCCGTCGGCCCCTGCGGCACCCCAGGAGCCCAGACGTCGCGAGAGCCTGGAAGGGCGGGGGCGGGCCGCAGTCTGTCCTTCAGGGCGGGGTTCCGCCTCGCCGCGCTTCTCCCGTGGTCGTGGAAACCGGAAGTAGGGAGGGGGCTCGTGGCGTCTTCCTGGGGCCGAGCCGGCGCCCGGCCCCGCGGCTTCCCCGGCTCGGAGGCTGGTCACCCGGGCTCCGCGGCGATGCACCCGCGGCTTCCCTGTCCGGGGGCTCGTCTCCCGGGTCCCCCAGTCCGGAAGGCCTCTTCGAGGCCATCGCGCGCTTTCGTGCAGCAGCGTCTCGAGCCCTGGCGCGGTGGCCGTCGGAGAGAAGGGGCGGCTGGCTGCGCTGCCCCCTCCGCCCCGGGCAGGGTCCCGGCTCCGGGTAAGAGTGAGCAGGGCCGGAAGGCTGGCGGCCTCCGCGCTGTGGCTCCCGCGCACGGCTGGACACTCGGCTCGCCCCCATCCGTTTGACGAGGATTTATCGGGCGCTTGTTATTACCCAGAAACTGTCAGGTGCAGGAGCCGGGACTATGGCAGCCAAGGGCCCCTCAAAAAACTGTCAGCTGTCAGTGAAAATGGAAGAGTAAGGACCTCGGAAAATTTGCAGCCCTCCCCCCCCCCCCCGTAAATGCAAGGAAAAAGCTAGCAGAAATTGTTGGAGTCAACTTTTTCAGAACTCTGGAAATTAACCAAAGGACTGCAGCATCCCGGCAGTGTGTATTCAAGAAAAACAACTGAGGGGGCGCCTGGGTGGCACAGCGGTTAAGCGTCTGCCTTCGGCTCAGGGCGTGATCCTGGCGTTATGGGATCGAGCCCCACATCAGGCTCTTCTGCTGTGAGCCTGCTTCTTCCTCTCCCACTCCCCCTGCTTGTGTTCCCTTTCTCGCTGGCTGTCTCTATCTCTGTCAAATAAATAAATAAAATCTTAAAAAAAAGAAAAGAAAAGAAAAACAACTGAATCTCGGTAAGAACAGTGAGTTTGGAGGTGTTTTAACTCTTCCTGGTTAAAGCTGCTGGCCGGCCCAGTGGTAATCCTGGAAATTACAGCCGCATTCCTGGTATTGAAGGGGAACAGAACCCCTTCTGCGCGCATAACTGCCTTTATTTCACGTGTCCGCGGGGCCCCCCTGAAAGCCCCTCCTACAAAGCTCACTCAGCTTGCCTGGGGCCAGTAAGTAGCCTCTGCCCTGAGGCTGTCTGTTGAAGGCGAATACAGGCAAGCCTTGAGATTTGATAGCTGCGGGAGGCAATGGGTAAGGGCAACTAGGAATAGAGTAACCAGAGAGCTTAAAAGGAAGAGCTGAGGAATACAACGTCCATGGGGTGTTGAAAAGCCCTACTTATTTCTGCAATATAAAAGGTCACAAACGTAAATAGGGTGTGACATGCTCACGAAGGACCTTAAAAAGCCTTAAGCGCTTACCTCTGGCTGACCTGGAGGCTCTGAGCACCGGCAAGTGAAGCCCCGGCCAGAGCCGCTGACCGCCTGGCCCAGTGCTGAAAGGCACCTCAGGAGAGCTCTTTGGGAGAGACTGGGAAGCTTACTGATTACAGGCATTTTAAGGAAATCTCTCTCCAATCATTAGCTGACCTTTGAGCTGACCAAAGAGAGACTTCAGTGGCTACACAGGACAAATACTACAGACTAGACAGAATTAGTTCAGAAAAATCACTACACAAATAACAACTACTACAAGCAGCAACAATACTTGGAATCTGATTTCCAGCATCACCACATGGTATTATTTAAATATACCGGGCTCCCTGCTCAGCGGGGAGTCTGTTTCTCCCTCTGCTGCTCTCCCTGCTTGTGCTCTGTCTCTCCCTCACAAATAAATAAAATTTTTTAAAAATTAAAAAAGTCTAGTTTTCTTTTTGTTTGTTTGTTTTTTTAAGATTTTATTTATTTGAGCAGGCAGCCCGACTTGGGATGCGATCCCAGGACCCGGAGATCATGACCTGAGCCAAAGGCAGATGCTTAACCAACTGAGCCACCCAGGTGTCCCTAAAATGTCTAGTTTTCAACACAAAAAATTAGAAGACATTGCAGAGAGCAAGATGGAGTCACTCATTCAAGCAGGAGAACTGTGTCAAGCAGTGACACAAGCAGGTAAAGGTACTGCAGCCACGAGATCCTGCCACGTCCAGCATCACCGCACTCTCCAGCACTGACAACCAGCACAAGCAGAGGACATCTGCTGGGCCCCAAGACCGGTTAAATCCCTTTAAAAGGGGAGGGTTTTTGCAGCAAACTCTCAGACTCTTCGGACCTGACCCCTGTAGACAGACAGACCCCCTCAGTCTGACCACTTCAGAAACGCAGCTGCTGCCCATGGCTCTGGCTGGTTGGTCTCCTAACAGGACCGAGATGCTTCCCTGCTTGAACATAAGAAGCAGTAAGTGCCGAGAGCTGACCCGGACCTGCCTGAGACCTCATCTCAGCCGCCGCCCACAGACTGACTTCATGTTTGGTTCGTGAACTCCCGACCTCCCTGTTATCTTGTTTGCTGTGTGGCTCGTCTTGTGTTCTGCTCTGTGCTGTGTTAATCACGTAGTGAAATGTCACTGAGTTTGGAATCCTGAACCTGCTTTATGATGATGTTTCCTTGTTTGATGACTGAACAGAGCCGGCGTTGTGGACAGACACGACTCGTGTGTGCGCCTTCGTAGCGTGCTCAGGACAGGTGCTCTACTGCATATATGAATGGATGGAAGAAAGAATTAGTAAACTTGAAGTTAAGTCAATTGAGATTGTCCAGTCTGAGGAACAGGAAAGAAGACCTGTGGAACACCATTAAGCATTCCATCCTTTCATAATTTTTAGGAGCAGAAAAGGGAGAAAAGGCACAGAAAGACTATTTGAAAACATAATGCCTGAAAATTACCTAGATTTGATGAAAAGCATGAATCTTCACATCCAGGAAGCTCAAAGAATGCCAAGTAGGATAAACTAAAAAAGATCCCCACTTAGACGCATCATAAATTGTTGAAAGCCAAAGAAAGACTCTTGAAAGCAGCAAGAGAGAAGTGACTCGTCACATGTAAGTGACCCTAATAAAAATACGTATTTCACATTAGAAACCACGGAGGCCAAAAGGCAGTGGGGTGACCTTCTCTGAGTGCTGAAAGAACAAACCTACCCACCAAGAAGTCTATATATGGCAAAACTGTCCCTCAAAAACAAAGAAGAAATTAAGACAACCCCAGATAAATTAGGAGAGCTTGTTACAAGAACCCTGTCCTCTAAAAACTACTAAACGGGGTCCTCAGGCTACAGTAAAAGGACACGAGGCACATGAAGAAGACACATGAAGAAATAACACCAGTGGGGAAAAGGACCCATAAAGGTACACAGGTCACTATAAAAACAAATATAAATGCATTTTGTTCATAATTTTCTTCCTATCTGATTAAAAACACCTGCATAAAAGTGATAAGTACAGACCTATGTCGACAGGCAGAGGGTGCATAAAGATGGGATTTGTGACAATGACAGCATAAAGAACAGCGTTATATAAAAGCAACATCTTTTAATACTATTGAAATGAACTTACTGGGTTTTTTTAAGATTTTTTTTTAAATTTAAATTAAATTAACATATAGTGTATTATTAGTTTCAGAGGTAGAGTTCAGTGATTTGTTTTTAAATATTAGCACGCACGCGTGTGCACATGAGTTGGGGGAGGAACACAGGGAGAGAGTATCCCAAGCAGCATATATGCACAGAGCCTGACATGGTGTTCTATCCCATGACCCCGAGATCATGACCTGAGCTGAAACCAAGAGTTGGATGCTTAACCAACTGAGCCACCCAGGTGCCCCTAAAGATTTTAAGTTATCTCTATACCCAATATGGGGCTCACACTCACAACTCTGCATCCAAGAGTCCATGCTCTACCAACTGAGCCAGCCAGGTGCCCCAGAATTAATTTACTGTTAACCTAAATCAGATTAGCAATTAAGATGTCAGTTGTAATCTCAAGGGCAACACTAAGAAAATTACTGAAAAGATACAGTCAAAGAAATAAGATGGTACATTGGAAAACAGCTATCTTAATAAAAAAAATTACATGGATTAAAGTCTCCAATTAAAAGGCAGAAATTGGTGTAATGGATTAAAAAATCCAACTATATGGTGTCTATAAGAAACCAACTTTAGATTCAAAGATACAAATAGGAAGTAAAAATGTGGAAAAAGATATACCATCCGTACCATCAAAAGAGAGCTGGAGTGGCTACACTCATATCAAACAGTACAGACCTTACAATAAAAATTGATACTGGAGTTAAAAAAGGACATTTTATAATGAAAAAAGGACCAATACATCAGGAAGACGTGACAGTCATGAAGATACGTTTCCCTAACTGCCCCAAGATACACGAAGTAAAAGCTGACGGAACGGAAGGGAGAAACAGACAATTCAACAGTAATAGCTGGAGACTTCAGTGCTTTCAGTAACGGACGGAACGACTGGACAGAAGCTCAGCGAAGAGCAGACCCGGACGACGCTGTAAGCCAGCGAGACTTCACGGACACCAGACACAAGAGCACATCTTCTCAAGAGCACGTGGAACGTTCTTCAGGACACACCATTATGTTAGAAAATAAAACAAGTCTCAGTACTTTTAAAAGTAGTAATAGCACACAAAGCACGTTTTTTTGACCACAACAGAATGAAATTAAAAATAACAAATAAATTTGGGAAACTCACAGATACGTGAAAAATTAAATAACGTATTCCTAAATAACCAGTTAGTCAAAGAAGAAATCACGGGAAAATTAGAAAATAACTTGAGGTGAATGAAAACAAAAACAGCATACCGAAACATACGGGATGCATCAGGAGCAGGTAAGACGGAGACTTGGGGCTTTGTACTCTGCCAGGTACACACCCAAGAGAAAGCGCGTTGACCCAAAAACCTGTTGGTGAATGCCGACAGGTTCACCAGCAATAACCAAAAAAGAGGCAACAACCCAAACGTCCACCAGCGGACAAATGGGCACCAAAATGTGGCATGTCCGTACAGTGGGACGTATTTGGCCACATCAAGGGAGGCTGTGACACGTACTACAACACGATGAATTCTGACAGCATTACGCTGAGTGGAAGAAGCCAGACACGGAGACCACGTGTGCAAGGGGCCATCATATCACAGTCCGAATCTGCAGTTAGAAAGTAGAACAGTGGTGTCAGGGGCTGGAGGGGGAGGAGGCGTAGGTTCAGGTTGCTTTCGGGGGCAATGGAGGTGTTGTGAAGAACAAGAAGACCAAGGGAAGGAGTTTGGTTCTGTCCTGGGAGTGATGGGCATCCCCTGAAGAGGGACAAGACTGATGCCGGGTCCAGCGTCGCCTGAGCGTGCTAAGGGAGAAGGTGCATGCAGGTGGGAGGTGTTCAGGTTGGGATACTGACTTAGAGGTGACACACTGGGGCCTCAGAAGAGGGGCCTGGGCGAGACAGGACCTGAGCGTGGCCATGAAGGCAGCGGGGCTCGCAGGAGCGGCTTTTGGATAATGGTGTTCAGAGCAGCCCCCAAGCTGCCGACATTGAAACCTCAGGTGGAGTAGGGTGACCAGGCAAAGGGTTTGAGAAGAGCACAGGAAATCTGGGACACCCAGGTGAGCTGCTAGAGGCGTCCCAAGGCCAAGCAGGGCATCTGCAGTGGGACTGGTTGTGGGGAGGCTGCCGGGTGTTCTGAGCTGCGTGGAGGGTGGCCTGCCTGGCTGGGGGCCTCTACCTTCACCTTCCTGTGCTCACCCCACACTAGCCATAGGCAACCCTCCAGGCCTCTGAGGAAGCGGTCCGGTCTGCCCCCTGGAGCTTCCTGCTGGACCTCCAGAGGGTCTCCTTCTGCTTCTTTTTTTTCTTTCATTTAACAAATACAGATGAATATTCTACCGCGTATCTGGCTCTGGGCTGGGAAAGTGGCAGGAAATAAGAAAGACAGTGTCCCTGCTCCCCATGGTGCCTCCGTTCTGGGGTGTGGGAAGCAAGCAACAAATGAGTGCTACTATTAAGCTGATTACCAACACCGTAGCTGTACACTTCCAGATTCATGCAGAGCCCTCTTGTGAGCTGGGGTCAGCAGCAGTCCCTCTTGTATTGGCTGGAACTGGAGCCGAGTGTCAGAAAACAACCGTGTGCTCACATGCAGTACAAGCTGGTTTCCCTTCCCAGTAAATGAAGCCCAGTTAAGCAAACCCGGCTGCTTCGGACGGTCCGAGACGGCCTGTTCCTCTCTCCCATTCTCATTCTCACACAGGCCGTACCTCATGTCTTAGACACACTGCACGTTCCAACATCACTTCCACACTCCTGGGGGCAGGAGAAAGGATGGGGCTCAGAGGGCCGGTCCCCCTGGGCGAGGTCTTTGCTTGGTATTCACGCTGGAAGCTTCTGTTCTTACCCTACTGGCCACAGCATAGTCACAAGGCCACACCTCCAGGCACAGGAATCAAAATTGGGCTCTGTGACTGAGACAGACAGGTACTGGGGACAGTCGCAGACCCTGCCACACCATCAAAACGAAGCATTTAGGACCTTATACTCTGTCCTTGTACATCTGACCGACATTTTTACAGCCTGACATTTCCTTGTTTTTTTCTTTCGAAGAAGGCTCCACGCCCAGCCTGGAGCCCAATGCGGGGCTTGAAGTCACAACCCTGAGATCAATACCTCAGGTGAGCTCAAGAGCTGCACACTTAACTGACAGCCCTGACATTTCCTTGTTCTAAAAAATGTATTGTAGGGGCGCCTGTGTGGCTCGGTCAGTTAAGTGTCTGCCTTCGGCTCAGGTCATGATTCCTGGGTGCTGGGATCGAGCCCCGCGTCAGGCTCCTTGCTCCTTGCTCATCGGGGAGTCTCCTCCTCCCTCTCCCTCTGCTTGTGCTGTCACTATCTCTGTCTCTCAAATAAGTAAACATAAAATCTTTTAAAAAATGATATTTTTTTTACAATACAAGTGATATTACTGAAAATCAGAACAGAAACCCCACTTCCCTGACAATCACCTTTGTCATTCCCACGGTTTCCAGTCTTTTGTATAGACAGGAAGAATTCTGCATGGTAAGTTCAGAACACAACTAAGATGATCTTTTTGCTTTTGCCCCCACTTGTATGTTCCACAATTTAATGTATTTTCAAGATTTGTCCATTAAGTGACTAAATGCAGTTAAAAATGACTGACTGAGGCCAAAGGCTGGCTAAAAGGCCTAGAAGAAATTTTGTATAGGACGCCAGCCCACGAAGACAGAGACAGCGGAGACGAAGACAGAGCGGAGATGTCTGTGTGTCTTGGAAGACGGCAAGGCCACGGAGAAGGGGTGCGTGACCTATGAGAGGACAGACTCCACAGAGGCCAGCCTGGGAGGCACCCTGGGGTGCTGGGGCTACAAGCCTCTCTCCAGCCTCAGAAGCAGAACAGTTCAACAATAAAGGGACTGGATGGCGCGCCTGGCGGCTCAGTCAGTAATGCGTCTGCCTTAGGCTCAGGTCATGATCCCGGGGTCCTGGGATCCAGCCCCGCATCAGGCTCCCTGCTCAGCGGGGAGCCCCCACCCTCTCCCTCTCCTTCTGTGCTCTCTAATAAATAGAGTCTTTAAAAAAAATAATAATCAAGGGACTAAAGGTCCCAGCTAGATCTTGGGAACAAGCAGGCCAATGACAGGCTGCTAGTGACAGTAGGGTCTCCAACACCCTTGCTGCACTGCCATCCCCCATGACGCTGGACACAGAGGTGCCCATCAGCAGAGAACCAGCAGGGCTCTGAGGGCTAGAGCTTCCTCCATTCTGGGTGTGGCCCTGAAGGGACACGGGTCCCGAGTCCACTCTCCATGTGGTACTGCTCTGCCTTCCTCCCACGCTACGGCCTGTAAGAGGCTGACTGCTCTGTTGCCCCATCAGGTGCTGGCAGGGCTGCCTTGGCCCTCCTGGGAGCTGACGTGGCCCTGGCATCGCTAAAAAGCTATATTTTGCTTTTTTCTTCCCTTTCTTCCCTCCAGGATGGATACTAGCCTCCCAACTCCTTTCAGGGGACCCGTGGCCTGCCTGTTCCGAGGTGGCGCTGGGCGGGCTTCTCTACCTTGGCCCTGCCTCTTAGGGGTCGCTGGGCCAGTGCCTCTCCCAGACCCACACCGAGGTACTGGCCTCGGTAAGTGCCCCTCCCACACCCCAGGCCTTCTCTGCAGGACTGCGGCTCCAGCCCCTTTGCTTCTTCAACTCCAGTGCTGCAGACAGAGCAGTGTGGTCTCTGGGGACCTCACATCCCGTCAGGCCCCAAGCCCTGCTCCCACTACATTTCTTCTCACCCAGCACCCTGCCTCCTACCGTGATGCTCGTGGGGCGGGGGCCAGGGCAGGGTCTGCATGTGCCGTTTCCAGGTCCCAAGCCCAGTGTCCACCTGAGGCTCTCCTCCGAGGCTCATGTGGCTGGGGCCCTCATTCCTGCCAGCAGCCAGTGGACCAGGGCAGTGCCCTCCAGGAAGGAGGTACGTGGGAAGGCCAGGCCTTCAGGCAGAGGTTCTCGCCCATGGGCTCGGGGGCCCCACACGGACAGCACAGTTGGCCAACAGCCCAAAGGGCAGCTGAAACAAAACTCCTGTTTATTTCCCAAAAAGGAGACAACACGGGGGTGCTTGGGGAGTTCCCACCCCAATCTCGACGCGGCAGGGGTATGAGCCATACATCACTTCCAGAAGAGCACATTCCAGAAGAGCAGCCAGCAGGGGTAGAGGCCCAGAGCCAACAGCGGAAAGAGCAGGGCGCCATAGGTGTGGTGTTCCAGCACGCCCTGGGCCAGCGCCACCAGGAAGAGCTGCCAGCCGTCGGCCAGTGACAGTGGCGCCTCCCGCAGCTCCCGCCACAGGAACAAGCTGCCCAGGAGTGTGGCCGCCGGGCTCGTCAGCACCAGCAGCATAGCATAGAGCGGCCTGGGTGGAGAAGCAGGGTCAGGTCGGGCTCTGGGGGGGGTACAGACACCAAGTGGGGTGAGGGGGGTCCCGCGTGAGGGCACGGTCTGCGGTAAGGAGCACAGGCCCTGGGCTTGGGGCGGGGGGCTGGACGTACCGGGGACCACAGGGCTTGGTGAGTGCAGCAGCGGGCACCATGGTGGCAGCCAGCAGGAAGCCCAGCGAGAAGTTGGTGAGGGCGATGCAGGCCAGCTGTAGTGCCAGGTAGATGAGGGCCACCAGCTTCAGCGCCATCCAGCCTCTGTCTGGGGCCTGTGCACTCACCACCCTGCAAGACAAGGGGCTCAGAGGCACTGCCGGGGCGCGGCCAGGGTACCCCCCACCCGCCCCCACCCAGCCTAGCTCCTCACCTCTGGGTGCTGTGTGGAAGGGCCAGGCCGGCTGCATAGATAGCCAGCAGGGTCAGCACCACGGCCTCAGCCTCGGCCACGGGGAAGTGCTGGGTAGCCACGTGCTGGCCCAGCACGGGCAGAACATAGAGGGCCAGGCCCATGGCCTGTGAGATCAGCAAGGGCGCCACAAGCGAGGCCAGCCCCACGCTCTGCAAGGGCACACGGACACTGGGGAGATGGGCTCAGGGGCCAGGGGAGCCCCAGAGATCCTCACCACCATCCCACCCACCAAGACTGCATTGCAGCAGTAGCAATCACCCGGAACCCTGGAAGCCCAGGGGAACCCCAACAGCAGGTGTGGGGCGACCATTACCTGTGCCGGCAGGAGGGGAGGACTAGGTCCAGAGGCCCCCCCAGGCTCCTCAGGGCCCACTCCGGCCTCATGCAACTGCATCCACAGTTCCAGAGCGTGGTCTAGTCAAGGATCCTGACAACAGGTGTGACGAAATCTGCCTGGCAGGGGACCCAGGGCTCACTCCCACTCCCCCGCTTCAAGGACGGAGGGTTCTCCCCAGCCCAGAGTGCAGAGGACATGAAGCTGACCACAAGTGGACGGTGGGTTCAGAGGATATCTTGAGACCAAGGACCAAGAGCAAAAAGCCGGCAGCAGGCATGTAGAGGCCGATGGAGACGAAGCGGGAAAGCGCAGGGAGCAGGTAGAAGAAGAAGGACTGGTGCAGGCGCTCCAGGAGGTGGTTGAGCTTGCGGAACACGCCCTCCAGGGCCCTGCCAGGGTGGGGTGGCGTCATGGCCAGCCAGGCCTCCAGGCCCCCCTCCCCCACTCCACCCCAAGCATGGAAGGGGGGGGTCGGAAGCCACTTACTTGCCCACTGCCACCAAGTCATACTTATATTGTCGGAAGCTGTTAATGCCGCGGATGGTCAGGGCCTCCACACGGTAGCGCAGGAAGAGGCCGTGAGGGCCATGGGGGCGGCCAGAAGCCTGCTGCAGGACCATGAGCAGCAGGGTCTGCAGGGCCTGCAGCGGCCCGTCTACTGATGTCCAGTCCTGGGGCTGCAGCTTAGAGGGTTTGGGGGCAGGGTCAGCTAAGCCCCACATAGGGCCCAGGCTTCCCAGGCAGGCAGCCCCCTTTACCTTGCCCTGTAGAGTACACAGCAGCCCCCCTTTCTGACAGAAAGTCTGGAAGAGGTTGAGCAGATCAAGGTTGGGCAGCTGCCCGTTGAGCCCCTCCACAGCCACATCGAGGCTAGTGACCACGTCGCTGCTCAGCTCCAGGGCCACAGCCGCCTGGATGGCCCCAGCCCGGCCCTGCAGAGGGGATGACTGCATGCCTGTAGGAGCAGGTGAAGGAGCTGCCTGTGGGGGGCTGACGAGGGCAGTGATCCTGAAAGACGGGCGAGGGCAAGAGCACCCACCGGTGACGTTGATGTCGTGGTAGGCCTCCAGCCAAGCCTCAGTGCCCAGAAGGTCTTGTTCTGTCACCAGGAAGATGATGTCTTTCGCCCAATAAATCTGCCCTGGAGGCCAGAAGCTAGGTCAGCAGGGCCTGGAACAGTGGCCAAACCCTCCCTTGCCAGGAGCAGACCCTGAGCTTCACCTCGAAAGTGGGCAGCAAGTGCCAGCAGCAGCCCCACAGCCTGGCTGTTGGTAGAGTCAGGGCCACAGGGTACGGTGAGCACCAGGGACTCGGTGCTGGCAGCGCGCGGGGCCCGCAGGATGCCATACACGTTGGTACCGGACACCATCTGCGTGCAGCACCAGGGAAGCCTCAGCACCACCCCACCCTGGATGGCTGAAGGCTCTCCCTGGTCGCCCTAGCTTGCCCACCAGGATTTCCCGGCCCCAGGACATGCCACCCCTGGGCTTCCCGGCCCCAAGCCACCCTCTCAAGGTGCTTTTTGGTCCCAGGCACATCCCCCCCGCCCCAATACATAGCGCTCGTGGGTCTCATCAGGAAAGGGCAGTTTCCGGGAGAAACTCTGCGTGTAGACCTCCAGCCCCACTGACCGCATCGTCCGCTCCAGCCACGCCACTGGCAGAGCCCTAGAGACACAACGAGAGCCGCTGGGCAGAGCTCCCTGGCTCTGACCACCACCATCTCCCCACATCCGCAGCTCTCCGCTCACCCCGACTTCCTGCGGTGGGCAGCAAAGTCTCGGGCAAAGCCCCGGGCACGGTCTCCACCCGCAAACTGTTCCTCCACCATGGTGGAGCCCATGGCGTTCTCCGACATGTACGTGCGCTGGGTCAACGGCGGGAAAGCCAGAGCCAGGAACCAGGCGATGCCCGCCACGTAGCTCAGCACACTGCAGGGAAAGGGGAGCATTAGCGGGTCCGGTGACTCCGGCCCGCGGCCTCCACCTCCGCACCGGGGAGGGTGGGGGCGGCACTCGGGACGTCGGACGGCAGAGCCGAGCCCCATGCCCGAGCGAGGCCCGCGGGCGCCAGGGGACTGGCGCGAACAGACCCCCCCCGGGGCGGGGGGACGTCGGCAGCTCGAGCCCCGGTCCTCCGGGTCCCGCCTCCCCGGGCCCCGCGCTCACCAGAGCGGCGCGTTGAGACGCAGCACGAGGCGGGCGAGGGCGCGCCGGCGCACCGGGTCCGACAGGAGGCCCATGGCGGGCAGGGGCGGCTCCGGGGCCGCGCTCGCCCGGCAGCTCCAGCCGCGGGCCCGGCGCGGCGCTCCGGTCGCACCGGAGGCTCCCGGCCCGCTTGCACTTCCGGTCCCGAAGGCCCTCGCGCCGCCGCGCATGCCCGCAGCAGAGGTGGTGAGGGGCCGGGCCCGCTTCCAGGACGACCGGCCGGCAGGTGTAACGCGCCAGAGGAAAGCAGGCTGGTTGGGAGCGCGAGAAAGCTCTGACTTGCGGAATAGGGCAGAGGGTGAACAGGGCAGGTGGGAGGAAAACGGAAGAGCGTGGACGCTCCCGGGTTTTGAACGTGCTTTTACTGGCAAGGACAGCTCTGAGTGCCATGGGTGGGTAGGAGGGGAGGAAACGGGTTCCCGTGGACTGAGACCAAGGCATTGGCAGATTCATTTCTATGGATGTTGGTCAAAAATGGCAGTGAGTGCACAAGGGCAGTCACAGTGTGAGCCCAGCACCGAGGCCATCAGGGTCAGATGACCACACGGAGGAAGGTGCAGATGGTACTCTTGGCCAAAACGGGTTTCCAAGGAGCGGGGTATGTGGAGTAGAAAGTGGGGAGCGCTCCTATTCAGATCAGGAGGTGCCTGGGTGAGGGCTGAAGGGGCTGGTGTTCAGGGTTCAGGAGGCAGCGCATGCCTGTGTGTAAAGAAGACCCCCACACACACTTGCCCCCTCCCCCAGGTGAGAATACATATCTGTGGTACTTCTGGAGTCTGAGGTTAAGTAGGCCCAAAGGGCTCCTAGGGTGGAAGGGGCCATTCAGTCCAAATAGTCCAGAGGCTGTGGGACATGGCCCCCACATCTCCATGGTGGGCCCCAGACGTGCCGGCATGAAAATAAGACTCCAGTCCAATGGCTGGGCTCATTATGCCAGGCCACGGCTCAATGCTCAGCTGCCTTGAACCCTTCCTGGCACGACGGGTCTGTTCATCCTGGGACGCGCTCCCCCCACCTTCTTCTTCCTTGGGCTGTGAATCTTGAGGCTGCAAGAGGTGTGTATTTCATGTGTGGGGGACTGGGACGGTCCCTAGTCACCCCCAGGAGCCAGCACCAGGCCAGGCTCTGAGGGTGTGGAAGTGCTGCGGGGAGATCAAAGTACAGATTGTGTGTGGGTTTTATTCTGGGCATGGGGGGCCAGATGCTCAGTCCCCTAGCAAAATAGAGGCCTCACGTACATGCTGCCGGACCACACGGTCCAGCAGTGTGTGCACGTCCCGGGCAGCCCGGGCAGCAGCCTCCAGCACCTGCTCCAGGTGGTCCTCGTGTAGCCTGGCATCCATTTCAAGGAGTGCAATCTGGCCTGAGGCCGGCAGCAAGGCCAGGGCCAGCTGGGGACCGCCAGCTGCCTCTTCCACGTGGCTGAGGTCCGCCAGGGCTGTGCTGTCCACAAAGCCAGCTGAGCAGGCACACACAAAGTCCCGCATGGGTATTCCGGCATCCAGCACCGCCAGCGTGGCTGCATTCACACAAGCTGCATAGGTCCCACCATCCGCCTGCAGCACCTGCAGGAACCCCCCAGTGGCATCAGTCCATTAGCCTCCTGACCCCTGCCCCCATCTCCCCCTCCCCCTCCATCCCTCTCCCTCCCTGGTCTGTGGCTGCCACTTGCTCACCTGCACATATATATCGATCTGGGAGCGTGGGTGGAGCTGCGTAAGGATGGCTGCCTCGAAGGTCTGACGCAGCTGCAGGCCCATCTCGCAAGACTTACGGTCCCCGTGTGGTCGCCTCTTGCGTTCACCTGTGCTGAAGGTCGCAGAACTATACTGACAGTTCACCAGGGCCCTGTCTGGCAGGGCTCGTGCTCGGGAGCCGCGGATCTGGGGGAGGATGGACACATGAGCCAGGCTCACTGCTCCCCAGCTCACACTACACCCTCCTCTGGCTCAGGCCCCAGATCTCGGCTTCCCTCTCACGCTCCTCCTACTTCCAACATCTCCATAAGCACAGCTACTTTACCTCCAAAACAGCCCGCAGGAGGGCCGGTTGGCCAGTCTCTAAGCCATCTTCATGCCTGGATAGGATTTCTCTTAACAGGCCTCCCCGTTTCCATCTCTGCCTCATCTCCTCCCAACCCATTCTCCATTTGTAGCCAGAGCGGGTATGTTCACCAATATCGAGTATGATTTCGTCTCCTCTAAACACTCACATATTCTACTCCTCCCAAAGCTCTCCCAGCACGTGTGAGATAAAATCCTAAATAGTTTCCCTGGTCTACAAAAGCGGCGAGTTCTTGCCTCCCTAGAGACACCTCGATCCCATTTTGAGTTCTTCCTCATCTCCCCACGAGCAGCCCTTCTGCTCTGCAAACGCGCCACGCTTGTTTCCACCCCAGAGCTCTTCCCTTCTCCAGCAATGGAGACAAGGCAATGAAACCAGGAGGTTTTATTTACAGCCCCTGTCCTCACGGAGTTTACTTTCCAGTGAGGAGTCAAACGAAGGGCTCGTTGAACTGACTGACGTCTAAGGTGACTGGTTATGGAAACGCAGGGAAGGGTGTGATGGGAGGGGAGGGAGCTGGCCACGTGAGTTAGGTGGTCGGGGGACGCGTCCCCTGGAGGTCACGTCAGAGTGGACAGCCGAGAGGAGGAGGAGGAGGAGGGGGAGGGGGAGGAAGCGGGAGCGCGCCTGGCGCTTCCAGGAACAGCAAGGATGAGTGCAGGGCGGAGGGGACACTGGCCGGTGCGAAAGGTGGGGACCACAGTGCATCACACCGCAAGGACTTCGGCTTTGACTCCGAGTGAGCCGCGGCGGCCCCGAAGATGGGCTGCGTGAACGGAGGCGCGCGGCAGCCGAGCCTCCAGAGTCAGCGCAGCCCGGAGGCCCCGCGCACCCCGCCCGGCTCGCGCACGCCCACTCGCCTCGTGCGGCCCGTACACCACCGCAAGCGCCTTGGTGTTGCCTTGCTCGATGTAGGCCGAGCCGTCGGCCTGCGCGAACACGCCCATCCGCGCCTGGATCTTGCGCAGCTCCCCGGCGCGCCGTCCGTCTACCCGGTAGCCCTGGTCCGACAGGAGCTCCAGGCCCGCCATGTTGCCCGGCTACAAGCCGCGCTTCCGCCTCCCGCAGAACTACAGTTCCCGACTATTCTGACCCCCCACTTCCGACCCCTCCACCCCGGGGGTCTACGGTTTCCGGCGGTCCGACCCCCCACTTGCGGCCTCGGGCAACTACAGTTCCCCCAGGGTGCCAGACGGCCCTATTTTCCCTACTTCCGGTCGTGGGAACCTACGCTTCCCCCTCACTTCCGGCCCCGGGAATCTTCAGCGGTGCTGACCCAGGGGAGGAAGACTGTGCCCGCGGCCGTTTCGGGGAGCTGTCCCACGGCTGCCAAAGGTGGGGACCGGCTCGGGGAAGAATCCCCCGGTCGCGCCCCCCTGGGTTTGTCGTGGGGGAGGCCCGTATGCTCCCCTGGAATTCCCTGGTTTATACAGCACGCGCCTACACCAGGTCCCAAAGCTCTGAGGACTACCACCACGCCTGCGCCCTGCTGGCCCCGCCCCCACCGAGCCCCTGCGCCTGCGTCCGCTGGCTCCGCCCCGCCCGATGCCTGCACCTGCGCCCGAGCTCCGCCCCGCCCCGCCCCGCCCCGCCCTTGCACCTGCGCCCCGCCGGCCTTGGCCCGCCAGCTGGCTAGTTTCCGCCGCTGAGCCAGCCAGGAGGGTCCTTGCGGGTCCGGCGGGCGAGCTCAGCTCGGGCTGGAAGGAAGCGGCGTCCTTTCTCTGATGGTTTCTAGTTCTTCCGCAGCCATAAATGCGTCCATTCTCCCACGCTGAGGCACACCTTGTGTTTTTTTTTTCCTTACCGTTTAGTGTTTACATTTGTCCATTAAAAATATTGACGCATAATTTGTATTGTACGCACGCATGCTCATATTTTTTATTTTTCATTTTATTTTTTAAAAGATTGTATTTATTCATTTGACAGAGGGAGTGCACGAGCAGAGGGGAGAGGGAGAGGGAGAAACCGACTCGCTGCTGGGTGGGGTTCCCTTGGCGGGACTCACTCCCAGGACCCCAGGGATCGTGACGGGAGCCAAAGGCAGATGCTTAACCATCTGAGCCACCCCCACGCCCCTCATATTCTCTTTAGATAGTGATGTAGGAAAGATGTTAGGGTTCGAAGCCCCCGGCCAAGAAAGAATTCTTGAGATGTTTTGGGTGCAAAAAGGTGTTTTTATGAAAGCTCGGGGGGCAGGACCTGTGGGCAGAAAGAGCTGCTCTGGGGTCATGAGGAGTGGCCCATGATATACTTTCAAGCTGGGAGGGGGTTAGGGATAACTTAAGTTTCTAAGGAATTTTGGAAGCAAGGTTTCCAGGACCTTGAGGGGGCTAGCTACTGTTGGGAAAAGGTCATTTATTACCGTCTAATAAAACCTGAGTCATGAGACCCTTCATGTATATTAGTGGGCCGTATGTTTGGGGGGGGTGATTGCCAGCATGTATCTTGGGGGTTTAGAGATCAAGGAAATTTCTAAAGGAATTTTTATGTGTAAAATATCCTTACAGGATCCTGGGGGCGGGGGGCAGGGAGGTCTGGCTAAGATTGCCTTTTGCCCTTAGCAAAGTGTCAACATCGAGAGAGCTGAGCTCCTGGAGGAAGGTCACTCTGCCTGTTTCAAGGACCTGTCGATGGGCTGTAGGAAGTAAGGACATTTAATAATTTTTCTTCTGGGGGTGCCTGGGTGGCTTAGTCAGTTGGACGTCTGTCCTGGGATTGAGCCCCGCGTCGGGCTTCCTGCTCAGCGGGGAGCCTGCCTCTCCCTCTGCCTTCTGTTCCCCGTGCCTGTGCATTCTCTCTCTCTGTCAAATAAATAAATAAAATCTTCTAAAAAATAAAATTTTTTCTGCCTTTGTTTCCCACATCAATAGGGCATTTAAGAGTTTCTTTTCCTCGTTGGCTTGGCTCTTCTGCCCACGCCCACCCAGCCCCCACATCGTCTTCCTTACTGTAGTAGAGGGTTCCTTCCGTGTTTTTCTCCACACTCCGTATGCATCAGGCGCACGTACGTGCAGTTGTGCAGCCATGTAGCATTTGGAACTCTGGTTATTATTTTTAATGAGATAATTTTATACAAACTTTTCCGGTTTTCACTCAAAAAACACCTTATGAAATCTGCTCGAATAATCCTGTGGAACTCTCATTAATTTTTGGTTGGCAGCTTGATATCCACGGGGTGGATGTGCCAGGAGCATCCCAGCTGCTGCCCCATTGAGGGCAGTAGGGGTGTATCTAGGGGCTTATGCTGTGGGGATAGAACCCCACAATAGAGATGTGCTGAATGAAGAGTGAATGTGAGAGTTCCTTTTCCCCCTCTCTTCCCACCAAGAGTGTTACATTCTCACATAATCCTTGCCAGTCCCAAGTATTGCTTCCTTCCTGTCACTCTTTCCCATATCCTGGCTTGATGTATTCCAGTGTCTCATGTCAATCCAGTGCAACGGAACTGCCAGTGGGCCTACAGGGGGGAGAAGTGAAGGGCTTTCCTCCCTGGGTTTCTCCTGTCTCCAGGTATCTGTGTTTCCCAGTGGCCAGGTCCCCAGGGGGAGGCTCATTTCCCCCCTACCAGCTGCATTCTTCTGCCCCTCTGCAGTGCTCTGGAAATCAGAGTCCATGCTTCAGTTTGAATGTGGGAAGAGGAGCCTAAAAGATTGCAACACTCATTGAGAGGAGGTGACATGCCCTGGGGGCCTAAGAAGGTGCACAGGCTTGTGTTCCAGTATGCCCCCCCTTTATATCCAGCTCCCACAGTGCAATAAAATGGGCCTTCTTTTTCCCTTTCAGAATGAAGATACCCTAGGCCTTTCCAGAAAGGGATTGAGTAGGGTGTGTGTGTCTGTTTATCTCTTGCTGCATAACCTTAGTGACTTTGAATAACAAAAAATAATTATGTTATTAAGTCTTGCGGTCCTGAGCGTTGCCTGGGCTCATCCAGGTGGTGTGCACTTAGCATCTTTCCTGCCCGTCGTCACTGCAAATCGCGACGGCTGCGGTCTTGAGGGCTTCCTCTCTCACGTCTCTGGTGGTTGATGCTGACTGCTGGTCAGGACCTCGCCTGGGTCTGCGAGACAGCACACCTACCCATGGCCTCCCTGCTTCCTGGAAACATGGCACCTGGACTCCAGGGTAACCTCAAAAGACCACAAGGTGCGCACGTCTGGTGTTTTAAGACCTAGACTCAGAAGTCATATAGTATTACTCCCACCAGACGATATGGGGTAAGGCAATCAGAAAGGTTTGGCCAGCATCAGGGGGAGGGCCGTGGACCCTGCCCCTCAAGATTAACATCAGGCCATAAGAGCGGGTAGAATGGACACACCGTAGCAGGCAAGAACCCGAGTCCTGCCGGCACCGTGCATCCTTCGAGGTACCCGTCTCCCAGATGAGCGCAGCGTGAGGGCCAGGAGCCAGCCATGGTCCTGCCACTGCTCCTGGTCTGAGGCCGTGATGGCCGCATCCTCTGTGACTCACCACCCGCCGTCTCCCCGCTCTCAGTTCTTTGGCTGGACCCAGCTGGTTATTGGTGGAGTGAAAGGGCCTTTTTCCCTCAGCAGTCTGAGCTCGTGTTGTCCCTGCTCTAATTGGGTCAAGACTTCGGTGGCTGTCTGCTGATGCAGGCGGAAGCCCTACAGGTGTCCCCACATGTGTCCTGCCCCAGTTGCATAGCAGGGACACTAGTAACCCAGGACAATCAGTAATATTGAATCTGGGCCTAAGGATCCCAGGGTCCAAAGTGGCTGGTGGCAGCTGTTCTCTCCAGATCAGTGGAACCTTTACCGTGTCCGTTGGTGGGACTGGTCCCTCCACCCCTGGGAACTAAGACCTCCAACCAGTGGAGATGGAAGCATCTCCACTTTAGCCGGCCATCCCTGCCCCCTTGATTCTCTGACCCTGTGTTGTGACCATGGGTAGATCCAGGTTTGGGGGCCTAACACTTACACACATTTGAGAGGTATGTCTGAGATCCCCAAACCACTCCTGCATTCAGTGTTCTGCTTGCAGGGCTTGTAGAGTTTGGCACAGATCGCTGAACTAGTGGCTGAGATTTATTACAGAGAAAGGGTAGTGATCTAAATCAGCAAAGGAATGAGGTTCATGTGGCAAAGTTAGGGAACCAAGCACAGCTTCCAGAACCTTCTCCACAGGACACACTACGCCCCCCAGCAGCCAGCGGTGACAGTGTGCATGGAGACTCAGCACCTAGGGCGTTCATGGGGGCTGATCAGGGAGGCACATACGCCAATTCCAGATGCCCAGGAGGAAGGCAGGAGTTCAGCATAAACCATATTTGTTTGTACAGCTGAGGCTCCGTGAGCCACTCTTAGGGAACAGCAGGAGCCTTCCTGAAATTGAAGTTCCCAGTTGCCAGCTAACCTCCTGAGCACGTCTTACCAAAGAGAGCGGTCCTAGCCCCGCTGTGTTAACTCTTTCCTGCATAGTGCGGTTTTCAAGAAATAGAAGACAAAATCAAATATCTGAAATTAGGTGAATAGAGTGAGAAAAGAAATCCTAACATGCAACATAAATTTTTAGAGTTGACCAGTATCACAACCATCACAAAACACAGAGAGTCAACATAATGTCATGAATTATCTTCCTGAAATATTTCTCTGGCATGTTTCCCTTCTGCTTTTTGGATGCATGCTCTGATGGCCTATTAGGATGACGCTGTTTGGGGTGCCTGGTGGGCTCAGTTAGTGGAGCGTGCAACTCTTGATCTTGGGTTGTGAGTTCGAGCCCCACATTGGGTGCAGAGATGACTTAAAATAAAATAAAATAAAATAAAATAAAAAGATGACAACACTTTTGTGATATACGAAGAGAAGATAATTTAGTGTCTTTTCTTTTTTTTTTTAATTTTATTTTTTATTTATTTGACAGAGAGAGACAGCCAGCGAGAGAGGGAACACAGGCAGGGGGAGTGGGAGAGGAAAAGGAGGCTCATCGCGGAGGAGCCTGATGTGGGGCTCGATCCCATAACGCCGGGATCACGCCCTGGGTCGAAGGCAGACGCCCAACCTCTGTGCCACCCAGGCGCCCCTAGTGTCTTTTCTAACATGTTTGATCAAAGTTTATTTTTACTACAGCTTAGAAAAGTTTTTTTCAGGGGCGCCTGGGTGGCTCAGTCGTTAAGCGTCTGCCTTCGGCTCAGGGCGTGATCCCAGGGTTCTGGGATCGAGCCCCGCATCAGGCTCCTCTGCTGGGAGCCTGCTTCTTCCTCTCCCACTCCCCCTGCTTGTGTTCCCTCTCTCGCTGGCCATCTCTCTCTGTCAAATAAATAAATAAAATCGAAAAAAAGAAAAAAAGAAAAAAAAAAAAACCTTATTTTCAGATAATGGCTCCTGTGGGTGATATGGTATAAGTTTTTAGAACTGTTAAACTTGAGGAGACCTCTATCACATTTCTTCTACATATAAGCCCTCAGATTTCAGGGCCTTTGTGGTTTTCTCGTTTGTGACTAGATGGCCCTGGGTGTTTCTTGAACTGACGACACTCATCAGCCAGTTCCGTCAGCCCAGAGTGTCCTGACGCTCAGCACAGAGGGGGACCGGTGTGTCCCTGGGAGCCATTTCCACACCAGATTGATGGCAATAGCTTAACTCTTCCAGGAAGTGGCTGTTCCCGCTAAACCCACACTGAATGTAGCCCCAGCTCGGGGTTTTGAGCAGTGCCCCCCACAGTCCCATGCAGCAGGGGGGAGTGACTGACAGCAGGTTGCCGCGGGAAGAGAGCTTTAACTGACGGTGATTATTCTACTTCTGCAAATTTTACAAAATGAGATCTTTACAAAATAAGATCTCTGCCGAGGCCCCACCCTAGAAGGGGCTGTGTGAATGCGGGGTGAGCCTCAGGACTTCACAGTGAGCCTGTCCCCAGAGACCTGAGCCCTGAAGACAGCACAGACATATCCCAACCGTGTCCCAGCCTCAGAGGGGCCAGTAACCATCTGGGAATGTGCAGGACCCTCCACAGATGGTCCCTTTTCCATTAGGTTGGTGGGGGACTTGGGAAGACGGGTGAGTCCCAAGGTCATGAGCTCATTGCTACAGGCTGTCGGCTCTAACATGGGTCCCTAGGGTGCAGCACTAGCCAGTGGGAAGGATGGTATTGGCTGAGCCTTGGGTGGAGGGTCTAGCAGAGGAGCTCCAGGTGGAGGGGTCCGAGGTGGTGGGTCACTGCTCCGTGGCTTGGGGGTCCAGCAATAGCAGTGGAACCTGTGCGGGACTCCCCCCCCCCACTCATGGGCATCTGGCTAAGGAAAGCTTTGATGTCTTTGTGGCTTAAGTCCAACATCTGGGCTTCCAAGACAGTTCCTCTTACCTACGTCCCCGGGCAGGTGCTACACTACTCTCCGCACATCCCCGGGCAGCTGCTACACTACTGTCCGCACATCCCCGGGCAGCTGCTACACTACTCTCCGCACATCCCCGGGCAGCTGCTACACTACTCTCCGCACATCTCATGAGCTTTTGTTGAAAACTGGGCAGTTTAGATGATCCGTTACAGTGACTCTGGAGTGTGATTAGCCCGTCCCTCCTCGGGCTTGTTGACCTTGCTGCTTTGCTAGTTTATCAATCTAGCAGCTTGTCGGACCGTTACGGAAGTCTCCCCGCCCCCGTGTGCAGTCTGTGCTGTCACTACTCAGAGCCCTCCCCCAGCCCCCAGGTCTTCTTTTGAAGCCAGGCTTCCTAGGAGTCCCGGCTGGGTCAGCACAGCTTGGGGCGGTCCACCAACTGGCCGAAGCTGGTGCTCGAGCCCCCGCCAGTGAGGCTCCACCCTTTGCTGATGGGTCAGCGTGGGGTTGGAGAATGCCTCATGTCCGGCCAGTGTCACAGGCTGAAGAGTACCCTCCACAGAGATCTAGATCCCAGCCCCCGAGAGCTACGAATGGTACCTTGTATGGCGCAAGGAACCTCGCCGATACAGTTAAGTTAAGGAGTTTGAGATGCCCGGGCAGGCCCTCAGTGTAATCATGAGTATCTTTGTGAGATGGAAGCAGAGGGAGATTTGGTTACCGGAGAGGAGAAGGCAAAGGACGGTGGGGACGGAGACTGGAGTGACGCAGCCCCAAGCGCAGGAGCGCGGCACGCTGGACGCAGCACCCAACGAACTCTCCCCGGAACCTCCAGAAGGAGCCGTTCCTATAAACACCGTGATCTTAATCCATGAGACTCTGCCTGAGCTCCCAGCCCCCAGGGCTGTACGTGAATTACACGTGTGCTCTTTCAAGCCTCCACGTTTGTGGTGAGAGCCTTGTCACCGTTCTTCACCGCGAGGACCTCCGTGTCTCCGACCGTGCCCCACTCGCCCAGAGGAAGTCAGCCCCCTGTCCGGGCTGCCTGTCCCTGGGGGCAGCGTCTGGGGGAGGCTGCTTCTCCCAGAGGAATGCCCCTGCCCCACCACCGGGTGCCCTTCACGCACCGCACCTGCCCCGTCCCCTTCCCCTCTGGTGGCGTCAGTCTGTTGTCTGTACCTATGGGTTTGTTGATGTTTCCTTTCTTTGCTCGGATTCCCCATGAGTGAATCGTGTATTATCTGACTTATTTCATGCAGCATTATACCCTCAAGGTCCATCCTTGTTGTGAAAAACAGCAGGATTTTATTCTTTTTTTCTGGCTGTGCGGTACTTGACAGTGTGTGTGCAGCAGCCTCTATCCGGTCATCCGTGGACAGACTCTGGGGTGGTGCCTCCGTCTTGACCGTCGTGAAGAGTGCTGCTGTGATCAGAAGGCAGCGGATATCGGTTTGAATTAGTGTTTTTCTTTTCTTCAGACGAATGCCCACAAGTGTAATAGCTGGGTCATAGGGCATTTCTATTCCTATTCTTTTGAGGAACCGTCACACCGTTTTCCACAGTGGTTGCCTTTTTCCCGCATCTTTGCCCACATTTGTTATTTCTTGTGTTTCTGACGTCAGCCATTCTAACAGGAGTGCGGTGCGATCTCACCGTGGCTTTGGTTTGCACGTCCCTGATGACGAGGATGTTGAACGTCTTTCCATGCGTCTGTTGGCCATCTGCATGTCTTTGGGAAAATGTCTATTCAGATCCTCTGCCCATTTTTTAAATCAGGTTGCTTGTTGTTTTTTTTACCTGTTGAGTTATTTGAGTTCTTACGTATTTTGGATATTGACCCCTTACCAGATGTATGACTTGCAAATATCTTCTCCTGTTCAGTAGGTTGCCTTTTCCTTTTGGTGATGGTTTCCTTTGTGCACAAGTAGGGGGAGCAGCAGAGGCAGAGGGAGAAGCAAGTGGGGGAAGCCCACTTCCCCCAAGGGAAGCCCCAAGTGGGGCTCGACTGAGATCTCAGGACCCTGAGATCCTGACCTGAGCCAAAGGCAGACGCTTCACACTTCACCGACTGAGCCAGAGGCCCCACTCTTACCCATTTCAATGCTGCCTTGTTGTCCTTTGTTGTGGAGGCTCTGCTCATCCACTTTTCAGGGCCTTTTCAGGAGGAATTCCTCCATATGCATTGTAAATTTGCTGTGTCCTTGGAAGGAGAAGAGTTCGGGATCTCCTCTGCCTCCATCCTGTGAAGAACTTTCTTCAGTGTTTCTTGTGAGGCAGGTCTTCTAGCAGGAAATTCTCTGTCTTTGTCTTGGACTGTCTTTATTTTACCTTAATTCCCCAAAGATCACTTTCCAGAATTTAGGAGTCTTGCTTGAGTCATTAAAAGAATGACTGAATACGTCGTCTCATTGTTTCCTGCCCTCCATTGTTTCTGATCTTACTGGGTTTTCTCATATGTGAGAAGTCATTTTTACCTTGTGACTTTGGAGGTTTTCTCTTTGTCTTTTAGTATTTTTGTTTTGTTTGTTTTAAAGATTTTATTTATTTATATGACAGAGAGACAGCCAGCGAGAGAGGGAACACAAGCAGGGGGAGTGGGAGAGGAAGAAGCAGGCTCATGGCAGAGGAGCCTGATGTGGGGCTCGATCCCAGAACGCCGGGATCAGGCCCTGAGCCGAAGGCAGACGCTTAACGACTGCGCCACCCAGGCGCCCCGTCTTTTTGTATTTTGACTATGCAATGTCAGTTCCTAGAGGCCACGCACATTCCGTGCCATATGAATAACCTTATCATGGGTGTGAAACCCATTTTATTCTGGGATTATGCAGGGCATGTACCCAGCACAGGAGTCGTGGGGGCCTTAGAATTCTGCCTACCACAGTCCCCCCTCTGAGAGTGTCTGAGTTGGAAGTTGACTGCCCTGAGCCTGTCATTCCTCTCAGTTAAAATCTCTAGTCCTTGCAGAAATGCCCTACTCCATAATCCTTAGAATTAGGATATTTCCTAGTTATAGGAACCATTGAAATTGTCATAATTTCCATCGAGCTTAAGTGCAGGTGTCACCCTGTCTCCTGGAACACTGCTGTCAGAGACCCCCTCCACGGTCACCACTGCAAAGACCCCCCCTCCCAAGAGCTTGCCGTTCCCAGGTTAACAAGTGGAAACTGCACTGAGCAGACCAGCAAAAAGGAAATGATGTGAGATAAATACTAATCATAACTGAGAAGAGGACAGGAAAGGGCAGCAACAGCACAGAACTGCCCGGTTAGAAGGCGCACTGGGTGAGAGACGGAAGTCCTTCGTGGGCCCTAACTGTACAGTCCACTGCTACCCTTAGGGGTGGCTCCCCTGCCACTGGGAATCTGAGGTCCTCAGCCCTTTTGCAGGGTCTCCCTGCTGCCTGCCCCGCCCTTTCCCATGAGGTTGTGTCCCCGTCTGTACTGCCCCCTCCGGGGGGGCCTGGCCTCCATGTGTGCTGCCCCCCCCAACCCCTGCCCCAGGCTTGGCACCACCCGCCCCATCTCTTTGCTTCCAGCCCCACCCTAATGCACTCTCGGACTCACCCCATGTCCCTGGAATTCTGACCCGCCCTAGTCTTCACTGTGCTGCTCCCTCAGCTGCTGGGCCAGAAGAGCCCCTCCTTCAAGGCAGCGCAAACATCCACTTTCCCGGCCCTTTCAGATGCTGTGCTGGCTGTGACCACCTCGGGGACCGTGCCCAGTCACCCAGCCCCGTGTCCTGGCACGGGCGGCTGGAGATGCTGCAGCTGGTGGCCACGGGGAGGCCCGAATCTTTGACTCCCTCTCCGTGCAATACATCTGTGCCAGGCTGGGATAAAGAAGCTTCCAGTGAGCAGACACTTCTCCAAAGAAGACATACAAACAGCCAACAAGCACATGAAAAAATGCTCAACATCACTCAGCTTCAGGGAAATCAAAACCACAGTGAGATACACCTCACACCTGTCAGAACGGCCAAAATTAGCAAGTCAGGAAACGACAGATGTTGGCGAGGATGTGGAGAAAGGGGAGCCCTCTTACACTGCTGGTGGGAATGTAAGCTGGTGCAGCCACTCTGGAGAACAGTATGGAGGTTCCTCAAGACGTTAAAAATAGAGCTACCCTACGACCCAGCCATTGCACTACTGGGTATTTACCCCAAGGATACAAATGTAATGATCCGAAGGGGCACCTGCACCCCAGTGTTCATAGCAGCAATGTCTACAAGAGCCAGACTATGGAAAGAGCCCAGATGCCCATCGACAGATGAATGGATAAAGAAGATGTGGTCTGCATATACGCTGGAATATTACTCAGCCATCAAAAGAAATGGAATCTTGCCATTTGCAATGACAGGATGGAACTAGAGGGTATTATGGTAAGTGAAATAAGTCAGTCAGAGAAAGACAATTATCATATGATCTCACTGATATGTGGGATTTAAGAAGCAAAACAGAGAATAATAGCAGAAAGGAGGGAAAAATAAAATAAGACGAAATCAGAGAGGGAGAGAAACCATAAAAGACTCTTAACTCTAGGAAACAAACTGAGGGTTGCTGGAGGGGAGGTGGGTGGGGGGCTGGGGTAACTGGGTGATGGGCATTAGGAGGGCACTGATGTGATGAGCACTGGGTGTTACATGCAACTGATGAATCACTGACCTCTACCTCTGAAATGAACAATATGCTATGTGCTAATTAATTGAATTAAAATAAAATAAAAATTTAAAAAAGGAAGCTTTCACCCTCCAGGAGGGGTTTCCTAGAGGGACTCCAGGGACAAGAGGTCAGAGGTCGGGTGTGCCCTGCTCAAGGCGGTCGGAACTGCTGGGCCCCGGAATGCGGCTGAGGCACGGGGGCAGGGGCAGCCGCTGACCTCACAATGACGGGGTCCGGTCCGCTGTCCCTGGCCAGCCCGCCAGCTGCTGGCAGCTGCCGCCCCCAATGCCGGGCATGTCCCTCCTCAGCAGCTACGAGGGCCTGCGGCAGGAGATCCAGCGGCTGGCGCAGGAGAACGAAGAGCTGCGGCGGCTCGTGCAGCTCATCCAGGAGAACCAGGAGCTGAAGCTGGTGCTCCGGAACCGGGGCAGCAGCCTGGGCTTCTGTGGCTCCGGGATCCTGGCTGAAGTGGCCGCCAGCCCCCGGCCGTCCCGGCGCAGAACCATCAAGTTCAAGGATGCCGAAAGAGGTGAGAAGCACCAGGGCCTGCGGGCGCTCTTCTCAGGGGCCCACGAGGCTTCACGCATTCAACTTGTGCCAAGAGCAGGAAACGTGGGGGGAAGCCCTGCTCCCTTGGGGCGGCGGCCTGCCGGGTGCTGAAGGTGCTGAGGGGTGATATGAAGGAATGCCGCCCGGAGAAAGCAGTGCTGGAGCAGAGCTGGACCCGAGGGAAGGAGCCACAGGGCTGGGGTCGGGCTGAGGGTTAGTCTGTGAAAGGCCCTGAGGGGGCAGCAAGTTGGCTGGGCTGAGGCGTTGTGCTCAGCCTGCGCTGGGGAAGGGGAGGGCGGACGAGGACCGGGAGGGCCTGCGGGCCAGAAGGAACCTGACGGCAGGATCGGCCCCTGGTCTGTGCCCCCTGGGCTCCCCGCCTGAGGGGAAGGGGTGGGGGTGGTGGGTAGTCCTCCCGGTGAGGAATAACAGGCTTGGCTAGGGCAGGGGACGGAAGGTGGTGAGCAGTAGGCCTTCGGCAGGCTGGGTGTGGTGGGTGAGAAAGCGGGTGAGGGCAGCTCCCAGGGTTTGGTCTCAGCTCTGCAAGTAGGGCACTGCCCCCGCGTAGGCAGGCTCAACGGAGCCCAGGTCTCACGGGGACGGGAGCCACGCTTCAGGGGCGCCTCTGGCTGTGCAGATCCACGGGGAGATATGGGGGGGCCACAGGGCCACGCCAGTGCTGGCACAGCGTCCTCTCCCTGTGCTGAGGGACAGGAGGCGTGCACAGGGGGATAGTGTGACCGGAGCGGACGTACGCAGCCTGGACTGCGGTATCAAACCACCGCGGCTGGGTGACTTCAGCAGTTCGCTCCCCACGGTTCCGGAGGCCGGGACCCCCAGATCAGGCTGCGGGCGGGGCTCTCGGTGAGGCTGTATTGCGGGCTTACAGGCGGCCACTCTAGGGCCGTGCCCTCACCTTCCGGAGAGAACGAGAGAACGAGCAGACTCTTCCGCCTCTTCTTATAAGGGCACTAATCCCATTATGGGGCCCCACCCTCACGACGTCATCACCTCCCAAAGGTCCTGCCTCCGAATACCGTCATATTGTGGGGTAGGCTTCAACGTACGCATTTTGGGGGGACACAATTCAGGCCATAGCAGAGGGGAACTTCTCGGGACACATGCGTCGAGAAGGTGTGGTGAAGGAGGCCGGCAGGAGGAAGTCGGGGAGGCGGGTCAAGAGCCCAATGCGGAAGGTGCTTTCCAAACACACAGCCGGGGGATGGGTGGGTGCCCGGGCGGTCAGAGGAGGACTGTGCGCTGGGGTGGCTGCGGGGCCTTCTTTGGTTTTGCCAGATAGGACCTCAGTGGAGGTGAGGTCAAGAGAGTTAGGAGGCGAGTGGAGGTGGCAGGTGGACCCCTCCAAGGAGCTGCAGGCTAGGAGCAGAGCAGCGGGGAGCTGCTGGAAGGGTTTGGGGATGGCAACTTTAGAGAGATGCAGTCGTGTGCTGACAGTCACAGCCACAGGGTGAAGATGGGTGGGGGGCGGGGCAGTGCCTGTGGCAGTGAAAAGGCTGAGGACAGCACCCCAGGTGGTGGTAGGTATGGGGGGTCGTGGAAGTCTCTCTGGATGGACCCTCAGCCGAGCTCCAGGATGGAGAGGCCGTGTGGGGAATTGGGCGGGACAATCATCCAGGCATGTGGGAGGGTGCGCGGGCTGTTAGGGCATGTTAGGAGACATGGTGAGGGCTGCGGGTGGGGGTCCTGACTGAAGTGGGGCTACTGACCACCATCTCGTGGTTTGCTCAGAGCAGGTGGACGTAGAGCTCCACCGTCGTGGCCGCGGTGATTAGCCAGGGGCCCCGCTGGACGTGAGGCATGGGAAGCTGACAAGGGGTCACTGTGGTAGAGGTCTGGGGGCGTTACCATGGCTGGCACCTGCCAGTGGGTGCACTGGGTACACAGTCATCTGGGCAGGTCACAGCTCATCCTTGGGGGCGTGGGTCCTGTGGGCCTGATCCCAGGGCCAATCCCTATGTGCTGGGGAGCTCAGGTCTTCCATGCTTGGCCCAGGCAGGGCTGGACCTGGGGAGACACCCGCTGGAGCCTGGGCTGGTGGAGGAGGCCATGGGCCACTGTCAGAAGGTGTGAGGTGGGGTTAGAGGTCATAGACCCGGCACTGCCCTCTCATGTACCTTTCTTGGTACAGTTCTTCAAAACCATGTCTCCTTTCATGTCCCCTTTCCCTCCCCCACTACACAGAAGAGGGTGCTGAGGCTGCCAGAGGCCACCACGAAGAAGGGAGCCCTCCCTGTTTTAGCCTGGGGTGCAGCCCAAAGCCTGTGCTCCTGACTTAGCTCACCTTCCAGGACCTGGCAAGGCTCACCTCCAGGGCTGGCAAGGCTCATAGGGGACGGAGAAGTGTGTGTGGTGGGGGCCCTGCTGGTCTGGCTATCTGGCCTGGCACATTAGCTGAAGCCCCCTTCACCTGCTGTTCCCTCTGCTTGGGACGCCCCCCCCATCCCCACCGTTCCCTCTAGGGAGTCTAAAAGACCTGCTCCAGGCCCTGCACAGTTTGAGCCCACTCCAAGCTTGGGCACCTTTCTGCCCGTGGGGAAATAGGCCAGGGTGGGACAGCCATCTGCCCCGTTGTCAGGACACTGGCCACGGCTTTTGGGGACATCAGCCCTGCTGTTGTGAGGGTCCTGCTGCTCCCAGGCTGTGGCAGGGTTGGCCTTGGACGGGCAGCAGGGGTGGTGAGGGCTTGTGGAGGGGCCCTTGTCCACAGCACCTGCAAGCACGAGGGGAGCAAGGGGGTTCTGCAGGGCGCGCCCGCCGGTGGCCCCCATCCCCCGCGGCGTAACTGCCTCGCGCCAGGGCGCAGTTCGAGCTCGTCTGGGCTATTATTTCTTTGCGGGGCAGCCTGCTCTCCCTGCCCCGCGGCACCCAGAGTGGGTCCCGGGGCTCCAAGGCTCGGCGATCTCTGGGCGGCTTAGGGTGCCCGGCGGCCGGGGGCGCGCCAGCACAGCGCCGCCCTGGCCCAGCTCGGCCCCGCGCCCCGCCGTCCTCCGGGATGGCTCCCGGCAAGCCGGAGCCTTACGCAACCGGGAGGGCCGTGCGCGCCCGGACCGGTCTTGCGGGGGGCGGGCTCCGCTTCCGGGCCGGGGCCGGGGGCGGGCGCGGGCAGGGCAGGGAGGGAGCGCTGCGCGAACACACAGCGAGGGCTCGGAGCCGACCCGCCAGGTGGGCCTCGCACTAGGACGCTCCCGGTCCCTCTCCTCCCCACCCCGCCTCGGCCGCGCCGCCCCGCCCCCAACGCCCCGCGGCTTCCCGCCCCCCGGCCGCCGGCCCCGCCCCGCCGTCTGCGCAGGCCCCGCCCCGTCCCGCGACCCACAGGGCCTGGGCCCGAAGGTCGAGCAGCTGCGAGTGGGGCTTCCCTCGCCCGCCCCGGGCCCCCCGGGCCACTTCCTGCTAAAAGAGCCCAGACCCACCAGCCCGTGGGCTTCCGTGGCGCGTCCACCTCCGAAAGACCTGTTCCGGGCCCGGGGCTTTCGGCCGCAGCCCGGGGCACTGGGAACCGGGTAATGAGGGGCCTTAGGTCTGGCTTCCCCACCTACCCCGCTCTGGCCGCCCCTCAGGCAGCCGTCGGAGCTGGGTCTGCAGCTCCCGCTCTGCCCGGGGCCCCTTCTGGACCGGAACCCCCATCGTCTCCCCACCCCAGCTCTGCCCCGGCTGCCAACCCGTGGATGACCCCAGGCCTGGGGCCTGATCCGCAGTCTCTGTGCAGTTCTGCCAGGACTGCCGGCCGAAGAGTCGCTGCTGGACGCCAGCCCCCTCATCATGGGCGGCCCCGAGGGGCGTTTCCATTTTGCCGTGGACCGCGGAGGCACCTTCACGGATGTCTTTGCCCAGTGCCCCGGGGGGCACGTGAGGGTCTTGAAGCTGCTCTCAGAGGACCCTGCCAACTATGTAGACGCACCGACCGAGGGCATCCGCCGCATCCTGGAGCAGGTGGCCAGGGCAGGGCGGCGGGCTGGGGTGGGCCCTGGGACCAGAGGCGCGACACTAACCATGTGCTTCCCAGGAGGGGGGCGTGCCGTTGCCCCGGGACCGGCCGCTGGACACCAGTCGCATTGCCAGCATCCGCATGGGCACCACGGTGGCCACCAATGCGTTGCTGGAGCGGCGGGGGGAGCGGGTGGCACTGCTGGTGACACGTGGCTTCCGAGACCTGCTGCACGTGGGCACTCAGGCCCGGGAGGACCTCTTCGATCTGGTGAGCTCACCCACCCCAGCTGGTGCTGGGTCCAGCTGCCCCTGGTTTCCCAGGGACGCCGTGGCCCCTCGGGGAGGGCAGTCCTCGAAGGGTCTGTGCCGGCCCAAGGCCACCAGCTGATAGGCAGAGGGGAGGTTCCAGCACCCCCAGCAGGCACGGTGTCCCCCAAGCCCTCAGAGTGTCACAGGTAGTCCTGTTCCTGCCTGCCGCCATGCCCTGTCCTGGATTCCGGGCGTGGAGCGACCCAAGACAAACTGATCTGGGGTAAGGGGTAGGAGCGCTCCCTCCCGACCCTCCCCCACTGGCCCTGCTGCATTCCCAGAGGGAGCTGCCCTTGTGGGGGTGGGGCAGTTGGCTGCACTCAGGTGCCTGGGGCAGAGAGCTGCCCCCTGGGTGGGCCTTGCTGGGGCCCGCCCTGTCTGACTAGGTCTCCTGGGCCTGTTCACTGGCCTGTTGGGACACATCCCCTCGCCTGCACTGCCCCGCCCACGCAGGACCCCAGCAAGGACCCTCAGGCCTGGGCCTTCTCTGAGCCTCTGCCTGCCCCCAGGCCGTGCCCATGCCTGAGGTACTGTATGAAGAGGTGCTGGAGGTGGACGAGCGCGTGGTGCTGTATCGCGGGGAGCCGGGCGCAGGGACACCTGTCAAAGGTGCGGTGCCTGGGGTGTCGGGGTGTGGGGGCAGCAGGCCCTCCCGGGCCTTTGACCGGGTGGTAACGGGCTTCCTGGCAGGACGCACAGGGGACCTGCTGGAGGTGCAACAGCCCGTGGACCTCGGGGGTCTGCGAGGGAAGCTGGAGGGGCTCCTGTCCCGAGGCATCCGCAGCCTGGCCGTCGTGCTCATGCACTCCTACGCGTGAGTGCGGGCTGGCCAGGGGCTCTGGGTGGTGGGCGGGAGGCTGTGGGCAGGAGGACCACTGGGTCGTTGTGACAGGTGGGCCCAGCACGAGCAGCAGGTGGGCGCGCTGGCCCAGGAGCTGGGCTTCACACACGTGTCACTGTCCTCGGAGGCCATGCCCATGGTTCGCATCGTGCCTCGGGGGCACACGGCCTGTGCTGACGCCTACCTGACACCCACCATACAGCGTTACGTGCAGGGCTTCCGCCGCGGCTTCCAGGGCCAGCTCAAGGTGAGGCGCCTGTGACTGCCTTCTCCCAGCCACCCCCACCATGTGCCCGCCCAGCCCCTCACTGTCCAGCTGCTTGCCCCCAGGACGTGCAGGTGCTGTTCATGCGCTCTGATGGTGGCCTGGCACCCATGGACTCCTTCAGCGGCTCCCGCGCTGTGCTGTCTGGACCTGCTGGGGGTGTGGTGGGCTATGCAGCCACCACCTACCGGGTGGAGGGCGGCCAGCCCGTCATCGGCTTTGACATGGGAGGTATGAAGGCTGAGGGTGGGGTCAGGAGTCTTGCCCGTAGGACCAGACGATGCCGGGCATCCAGGTCCGTGAGTTGACTCCTCATACCCCTTGCCCCACCAGGCACATCCACCGACGTGAGCCGCTATGCTGGGGAGTTTGAGCATGTCTTTGAGGCCAGCACAGCTGGTGTCACCCTCCAGGCCCCCCAGCTGGACATCAACACAGTGGCAGCTGGTGGGGGCTCCCGCCTCTTCTTTAGGTCAGCCCCTGCACCTGGGCTGGGGCCCCCTAGCCCTGCTTCCCAACACACCTCTAAGTCCAGTCCTCCCTCTCCCAGGTCCGGCCTCTTTGTGGTGGGGCCTGAGTCTGCAGGAGCCCATCCTGGCCCTGCCTGCTACCGTAAAGGTAAGAACTGGGATCTGCCCCACCAGGCCCCTTCCCATGCTGCCCAGCCCCACCCCACCCCTTCGGCCCTGCTCCTGCTGCCTAGTACTGGACCCCGTCTCCAGCCCCCAACCCCCACACCGTGCACACCTCCCAGGGGGTCCTGTGACAGTGACGGATGCTAATCTGGTTCTGGGACGCCTACTGCCTGCCTCCTTCCCCTGCATTTTTGGGCCGGGAGAGGACCAGCCACTGTCCCCTGAAGCCTCCCGAAAGGCCTTGGAGGCTGTGGCTACTGAGGTCAACAGCTTCCTGACTAACGGGCCTTGCCCGGCCTCTCCGCTGAGCCTGGAGGAGGTAGCCATGGGGTTCGTGCGTGTGGCCAACGAGGCCATGTGCCGGCCCATCCGTGCGCTCACGCAGGTACGCCTGCCCTGCCCTCTCCTTTGCCTGCCCTGCCCTACAGCCCTGCTCCCCACACCCACACCTCCCACTCAGTCAACCGAACGGCGGTGGGGGGGGGGCGGTCGGGGGCCAGACAGGGTAGGGTATGCCCACTGCCCCCTCTTCTGGCTTCCCAGGCACGAGGCCATGACCCCTCAGCCCACGTACTGGCTTGCTTTGGGGGAGCTGGTGGGCAGCATGCTTGTGCCATCGCCCGGGCCCTGGGCATGGACACTGTGCACATTCACAGGTATGTGTGGGAGTGGCCCCCGTGTGCTAGGCTGGGGGGCTGGCTTCGGGAGGCACCCCCACATTGCCGAGGCCCCTGTCCCGCAGGCACAGCGGGCTGCTGTCGGCACTGGGGCTGGCCCTGGCAGACGTGGTGCACGAGGCGCAGGAGCCATGCTCCTTGCCTTACGCGCCTGAGACCTTCGTGCAGCTGGACCAGAGGCTGAGCCGCCTGGAGGAGCAGTGTGTGGACGCCCTGCGGACCCAGGGCTTTCCCAGGTGCGGCTCAAGGGGCTGGGTGAGCTTGGCCACGCAGAGGGCTTGCAGCAGCCCAGCCACCCCCAGTTGGATTTACCGCCTGATTTCCCAGACGGTGCTGGGGCCCCTGCAGTGGGCAGTGGTCAAGGAGGGCTGGACTCCTGCGTGCCTGGGGAGGCAGGACAGGAGTCCTCTCGGGGGCCCCGTGTGAGTGCCCCTCCTGCCCCACTGCCGCAGGTCCCAGATCAGCACTGAGAGCTTCCTGCATCTGCGCTACCAGGGCACCGACTGTGCGCTGATGGTGTCTGCCCACCGGCACCCGGCCACTGCCCGCTCGCCCCGGGCCGGAGACTTTGGGGCAGCCTTTGTGGAGAGGTACGCGAACTCCGTGTCCTGGGAGCGCTGGTGGGGGGCCTGCCAGCCCGGCCACCTTGCCCTGAGAGTCCTCTCGGGGCCGGTGGACATACAGGTACATGAGGGAGTTTGGCTTCGTCATCCCCGAGCGGCCAGTGGTGGTAGACGACGTGCGTGTGAGGGGCACTGGCCGCAGTGGCCTTCGCCTTGAAGATGTCCCCAGAGCTCAGACTGGGCCTCCCCGGGTAGACAAGGTGGGTGGCTCTGGCTCTGCCTGCCCACCCACAGCCACAGGGACATGGGGACAGGTGTGGATGGGGAGACCCAGGGAGGGAGCTGGGCCTAGGAACCTGACTCCTCTTACACCCTCCTCAGATGACCCAGTGCTACTTTGAGGGGGGGTACCAGGAAACCCCCGTATACCTGTTGGGAGAGCTGGGCTACGGGCACAAGCTTCAGGGGCCCTGCCTCATCATTGACAGCAACAGGTGGGCTGAGGCCTGGCTGGGGGCGGCCATGGGAGTGAGGGCTGGGGCCACAGCTGCCAGGGCACGGGTGAGCTCAGGGGTCCTGGTGGAGGGTTCTCTGCCCAAGGCTACAGGAATATGAAGGACTCCGGGGTCCCTTATGGTTGGTGTGTCCCCCTGCCTGGGGATGCGGGGTCCCTATTTGGGATGCGGGCTCTGGCTTGGTGCCTGCAGCCTCTTGCACCCCTACCCTCAGCACCATCCTGGTGGAGCCAGGCTGCCAGGCCGAGGTGACTGAGACGGGGGACATCCGCATCTCTGTGGGGGCAGAGGCCCCAAGCACGGTGGGCGCCCAGCTTGACCCCATCCACCTGTCCATCTTCTCACACCGCTTCATGAGCATTGCTGGTGAGTGGCCCTGCCCCCTGCGGGGTGGGGGGGCTTGCGTACCGGGCAGGCAGAGGCACAGGCCCTGTGGCTGGCGGCGGGGCTGTGCGGAGAGAGGCGGAGTGTGACCCAGGGGAAGGGTGCACAGCGTGGCCCTGGCGCTGGGATGGCCAGCCCCCTGCACCAGCGGGCCTTGGGCAGTGCGCGTACCTGACTCCTACCGGCAGCCATGGGATCTGCGGGCGGGAAACAGGCTCGGCACAGCGAACCCGTCTGTGCAGGGTCGGGCCGGGGGCCTGCTGGGGGCCCTGAGTCCTGTGCCTCAGCGCCAGCTTCTTACTGTGCTGGGCAAGCTGGAGGCTCGGTGTGGGGTTCCAGGTCCTTGGTGAGGCTCCAGGCGGGGATGGAGGGGAAGGGGGTGCCCCTCCCCCAGCCAAGGCCTGGCCTGGCTCCGGCCTCACTGTGTGCAGGTGAGCCACCACCGCCCTTGGGGCCTTGAAGGCAGCGGGTCCCGCCTCTTCGTAGTCTAGGGCTGTGCTGTGGGTGGGGTGGGGCCAGCGGGTGCCTGGTCACTCTGTGCCCCCAGAGCAGATGGGCCGCATCCTGCAGCGCACAGCCATCTCCACCAACATCAAGGAGCGTCTGGACTTCTCCTGCGCCCTCTTTGGGCCGGACGGGGGGCTGGTGTCCAACGCCCCCCACATCCCTGTGCACCTGGGCGCCATGCAGGAGACCGTGCAGTTCCAGGTTTGGCGGGTCCCCTGTCTGCTTCCCCTACCCCGCCCCTCACCTCCGCCATTCCAACTCGGGACCGTCTCCTGGCTTCAGATCCAGCAGTTGGGGGCTGACCTGCACCCTGGCGACGTGCTGCTGAGCAACCACCCCAGCGCCGGGGGCAGCCACCTGCCAGACCTGACTGTCATCACACCGGTGAGCGCCTCTGCCCGCTGTCTCTGGGGGGCAAGGGTGGCTGGCCCAGCTGACAGTTGCTCTCCACCGCCAGGTGTTTTGGCCAGGTCAGGCTCGGCCTGTGTTCTATGTGGCTAGCCGCGGGCATCATGCAGACATCGGGGGCATCACACCAGGCTCCATGCCCCCCCACTCCACCACACTGCAGCAGGAGGGCGCTGTCTTTCTGTCTTTCAAACTCGTCCAGGGGGGAGTATTCCAGGAGGAGGGTGAGTGGAGGTGGGGTCGGGGCGATGGCGAGGAAGGGAGGAGGATTCGGTGGGCTGGCACACATGGCTGCTCCTTACAGCAAGGCCAGGGGGGCACTGGGACACAGCCTACTGGCCCGGGCCCGCCTTGAGCCTGGGGGAGCCAGCTGGCGACCCCACAGTGATTGCAGATCATCTCTCAGAGATGACCAGAGGAGCTGAGGCAAACTCTACCTGGGCCCAGGAAGGCCTCAGTGATTTTGGGGGTGGGGAACTGGCCAGGACACCGGTGGCATGGGGCAGGGAGAGGAGCCGTTGCAAGGTAGGCAGCTGCTCGTGGTGGTGACGGTCTGCATTGTGTTTGCACTGGGTCTGGGGGCTTCAGAGAAGCAGTGAGGATGGGGGCCAGGGACACAGGCTCTTAGAGAACTTTCTTGGTTTTGGGTCTGAGTCATTGGGTAGTGGGGTGGCCACGAAGGGCTTCAGTGGGCCTGCACCGGTCTGCCTACACACCATGAAAGCCTTCAGCCTATGTGCTGAGTGAATGGGGGGGTTGGAGGGTGGCCCAGAGGCCAGGCTGAGTGGGGTGGGGGGCGGCTGTGGTTGCCCTGCATGATGCTGACCCCCGAGCTGGGCAGCAGAAGTGGGGGTAGGGACTGCTGTCTTGGAGATCAAGGTTAGCCTTTGATGGGATTTGGGGGTGGGGGTGAGGAGTCAAGTTTGGATGGTGAGAGGACGGAGGGAGGCTCTGGCACCGAGCTCAGAGCAGCTGCAGGGAAGTTGGGGCTGAAGTTGCAGTGTGGTCCAGGAGACAGGGGCAGTGGAAAATTCAGAGCTGGTGTGAGGCTGCAGGGGCCTGGGAGCCCAGGGGGCATCCCAGAGTGAGGGTAGGTAGCGTGGGCAGGATGGAGCGTTGGGTAACAGAGCCGCAGGCTGCTGTGGGTGCTGAAGACACAAACAGAATGACCCAGGCCTGGCCGCTCCCTTGGTCAGGGTGGACGGAGCAGAGGGCAAGGGGCAGGGATCATGGGAGGGACATGTGCAGGCGCGTGACAGAGGACGCGGTGCCCAGGGAGCCTGAGAGAGTACTGTGACCCAGACTAGGGAGAGAGGCTTTCCCTCAGTCTTTGGGGCTTTCTGGGGCTTGCCAGGGTGTAGAGGCCTAGTTCAGATTTGTTTGGGGGGGGGGGTAGGAGGCACAGAGAGCCAGCTGATGGCCTTTCACAGCAGTTGAGAGAGGGCCCTGGGGGCAGTGTGATTGGGGGAGGGTCAAGGGAAGTGGTGTGAGAGGGGAGGGAAGCCCAGAAAGGGCAGGAGGGAGTGGGGCAGGAGGTGGGGAGGTGGGGCAGGAGGAATTCACTGGCGGGAGCAGAGTTTGCTGAGGGAAGGACCCCCCCCCCCCCGCCCCGGGGAACCTCCCAGCTCCTGTGAGGTCACAGGCAGAGCTATCTGTCCTAGTCTAGGGTGCCCTGGGGGGCTGGAGTGTGCGAAGGAGAAGGTTGAGCAGGTGGGAGGAGGCTGGGGGTTTTTGGAGTGCTGGGGGAGTCAGCAGGGTTGTGGGGGAGCCAGTGAAGGGCCAACATGGGGTGCCCCACACGGTGCCCAGCAGAGGTGAAGTAGGTGGGGAGCAGGGCACCAGGCAGCCCCAGGGGCCCAGGGTGGCTCAGTGGTGACCTCCTCCATCCAGCGGTAACTGAGGCCCTGCGGGCTCCAGGCAAGATTCCTGGCTGTAGCGGGACTCGGAACCTGCACGACAACCTGTCGGACCTCCGTGCGCAGGTGGCAGCCAACCAGAAGGGCATCCAGCTGGTGGGAGAGCTCATTGGGCAGTACGGCCTGGATGTGGTGCAGGCCTACATGGGCCATATTCAGGTGGGCCGAGGGGGCAGGAGCAGGGGGGCAGCTCTGTGCCTGCCCCCAGGCAGCTGGGTGGGGAGGTGGGGAGCACCCGCCCCACCTGGTCGGCGGCATGGCTGCCGGGTGAACATGCTGTCTGCCAGGCAAACGCTGAGCTGGCCGTGCGGGACATGCTGCGGGCCTTTGGAACCTCGCGGCAGGCCCGAGGCCTGCCCCTGGAGGTGTCGGCAGAGGACCACATGGACGACGGTTCCCCCATCCGACTCCGCGTGCAGATCAACCTGAGTCAGGTCAGGCTGCAGCGGCAGGGCTGAGGGCATCGAGGCGTGGCCGCCCGGCTGCTGATGACCTCTCCCCCCTCCCTCCCGTGGGCAGGGCAGCGCAGTATTTGACTTCAGCGGCACCGGGCCTGAAGTGTTTGGCAACCTCAACGCACCGCGGGCCATCACGCTGTCAGCCCTCATCTACTCCCTGCGCTGTCTGGTGGGCCGAGACATCCCGCTCAACCAGGTGCACGGGGGCGGACCGTGTCACCCTGAATGATCCTGGGGGCCGGTCAGCCCGACCACGGACTGGTCCTGGGGTGCTGGTGGTAGGGGCAGGTGTATTCCCCAGCTGCGCTGAGAGCCGGCCCCTCCCCCCCAGGGCTGCCTGGCGCCGGTGCGCGTTGTGATTCCTAGGGGCTCCATCTTGGACCCATCCCCCGAAGCGGCCGTGGTGGGCGGCAACGTGCTGACGTCACAGCGCGTGGTGGACGTCATCCTAGGGGCCTTCGGGGCCTGTGCGGCCTCGCAGGTGCGGCGGCTGGGTGGGCATGCTCGTGCATGTTGGGGTGGGGGGTGTCCCTCCAGCCCAGAGCCAATGCCGCTTGCCCCTGGCAGGGCTGCATGAACAATGTGACCCTGGGCAATGCCCACATGGGCTACTACGAGACGGTGGCGGGCGGTGCGGGCGCGGGCCCCGGCTGGCACGGGCGCAGCGGCGTGCACAGCCACATGACCAACACGCGCATCACCGACCCCGAGATCCTGGAGAGCAGGTGAGCGGCGAGGGCCGGGCCGGGCCGGGGGCACGGGAGCCCGGGCGGGCGGCGCTGAGCCCCTGGCCCGCGCAGGTACCCGGTCATCGTGCGCCGCTTCGAGCTGAGGCTAGGGTCCGGGGGCCGCGGCCGCTTCCGGGGCGGCGACGGCGTCGTCCGCGAGCTGCTCTTCCGCGAGGAGGCGCTGCTGTCTGTGCTGACCGAGCGCCGCGCCTTCCGGCCCTACGGCCTCCACGGTGAGCAGCCGCGATCCCCTGCGGCCGGGGGACCTCCGGTCTCCCCACCAACCTCCTCCGCCTCTCCCATCCCGGCCTCCTGGGCTCCGCCCACCTCGCCTCTTCTCGCAGGGGGCGAGCCCGGCGCCCGTGGCCTAAACCTTTTGATCCGCAAGGACGGCCGGACGGTGAATCTGGGGGGGAAGACGTCGGTGCCCGTGTACCCCGGGGTAAGGGTCGAGCTCTGTCCTCTCTCATTCCCGCCCGCCCCTGTTGATCGGCATTCCACAGAGGGTGAGCAGAGTTGCAAAGATGACCAGACGCGTAGTTTAATTTGGTTTCTGAGGGGAAGAGGGCGCGCAGTGGGCCTCCGCGGTCCAGTGGGCCCCGTGGACACGCTGCCCCAGGGGCAGGGGAATGGGACCGCAGCGGGAGGCGGCGTGCGGGGAGGGCATGCCCGCCCTGAGCCTGCCCCTCTGTTCCACAGGACGTGTTCTGCCTCCACACACCAGGCGGTGGGGGCTACGGGGACCCGGATGACCCCGCCCCGCAGCCGCAGGGGTCGCCCCAGCAGCCCCCGGCCTTCCCTGAGCGCGGCAGCGTCTATGAGTACCGCAGAGCCCAGGAGGCGGTGTGAGGGAGGGCCCCCACAATAAACAGCTCTTAAGTCGCCCTGTCCCCGCGGCAACTGGCCAGGCTCACGCTCTGCGTCCGTGTCCGTCTTTCCACCCGGCCTCGCAACTGTCGCCAGCGTGCGCGTGCCGGCAGGGCGCGGACACTCGGAGCCGAAGTCCCACGGCCAGGTGGTCTGTGAGCCCCGCCAGGGCGGTGCTGAAGGTCACCTGCTCCACCTCCTGGGGGCAGGAGTCAGGGGTTGAGGGGTCGCCCCAGCTCCAGCCGGCCCTGCGCCCGGAATTCCGGCACTTACTGGGCTCAGCGGGCCTCCGGCCACTCCCCGGTACATGACGTAGTCTACGCGCCGACCCCTCCAGGGCTTAGCCCGGGGGCCTCCGCCGCCGGGAGGGCCTGCCAGGTAGCGGCGGCGCCCTTCCTCCTGCTCCAGGGCCCTGAGGACGGGCGGTGTTACCGCGGCCAGCGCTCCCCTCCGTCCTGGGCGGTGCCTGACCCCCAGGGCGCCACTCACCTCCGCAGCATCTCTGGGGAGCAGGCCACCGAGCAGCGCAGGGTGGAAGTGCTCAGCATCGTGCCTGGGGGAGGGCGGGGAGGGCGGTCATCGGGGGGAGCCGCGGCCCCGGAGCCCTCCCAAGGACAGCTCCCCGCCCGGGCGCCGTACCCAGGGCCCAGGGCTGCTCCCGGCGAGTGCCCAGCCGGCAGGGGTCCCGGAACTGGCTGAAGAGCTCGTGCTCCTGCTCTTTAGCTTGGTCTGCGGGGAGAGGCCAACGCTCGGTGGGCGGGGCCAGGCCGCCCAGCCCCGCCCCTTCGCAGCCTGCCCCTCACCTAAACAGCAGTTGTCGAAGTTGAGGTCACCCAGAAGCACGCTGAAGGCCACGGCCTCGCCACTCTGGCGGCTCTCGGCTTCAAACTGCTCGATCCAGTCCAGTAGAACCGTCAGCTGTTTACAGCGCAAGGGCCCGTCCCCTGCGGGGGTGGGGGAGGAAGTCTGAGCCCAGATGCGCACCCCCTCCCCCGCCCCGCCCCGATCTGCGAGCCCACCAGGGCACTCCACCCAGCTCCCGGTGCTCCGGGCAGTGAACAAACAGTGGGGGAAGCGGAGATGCAGACGAGGGTTGGGACCTGCCGGCGCCAGGATGAGAGGCGAGGCTGCTTGCCCACGTGCTGACCATCCCGTCCGCGGGGCTCACCGCTCGGCGCATGCAAATGTGTGCAGTGCAGGAAGCCCACGATGCGCCGCCCGTCCAGGAAGCCCACCTGCGCCTGCAACACCGTGGACGGCCCCAGCAACTCTCGCCAGTTTGGCCCCACGCCCAGCCCTCTCCCCAGCCAGGTAGCGCCGCGGCCGGTGGGCCTGTACCTGTGCGGAAAGCAGTCCCTTGGAGGCCAGCGCGTCCTCGCGACGTGCGTGGGGGAAGGATCGGAAGGCGGCGCGCAGCAGCGGGTAACGCGAGACCAGCAGCAGCCCGCTGCCGAGCAGCTTGAGGTAAGGCCCGGGCTGCAGGCCGAAGGAGCCTACGTCGTACAGCACCGGGCCCAGATTGGGCGCTAGGTGGCCGAGGAGGCGGCGCGCCGCGCGCAGGTCGAACACCTCCTGCAGGCACACGAAGTCCAGACCTGCCGGCACCGCGGCCGTCAGCACCCCATCCGGCGTCCCCTGCCCTGGCGAACTGCAGCCCGTAGTCCCATAGCGCGAGGGCCGCAGGCCGGCGAGCAGCACGCCGCCCACAGCCTCGGCCCGCCGCTGGCTGTGCCGCAAGTTGTTGAAGCGCGCTAGCCCGTCGGGGAGCAGGCACAGGTTGGCGCTGAGGAAGCCAAAGCAGCGCGCGGGCTCAGCTGGGGGGCGCCAGGGCGCTGGGGGCGCCCAGCACTGCGGAGGGGGCCGGTAGCAGAAGGGGCGGCGCCAAGCCTGCAGGGGCAGCCAGAGCAGCAGGCCCGGCAGTGCCAGGGGCAGGCCGACCAGGAGCAGCAGCAGCAGCGCCGCCACGGCGCCCGCTGCTGCTCTCAGCGCTTTCCGGCAGTTCGGGCGCGCCACCGGCGCCCAGCAGCCCAGCAGCTGGTCCAGGGCCCAGTAAGCCGGAAAGAGCAGGGCTCGGGCCAGGCGGTGGAGGGCGTGCAATACAGGGTGCGGGAAAGGAGAGGGCCGTAGGGCACCGGGCGTTGGGGGCCAGTCGGGAGTGGATTGCATGGCGCGCGGGGCTTCTTGGCCTCGGGACGCCCGGGCGACTCAGTCGCTTCCGGCGTGCGAATCGATTTGTCGGTGAGTCCGCGGGAGCTGCAGGGGAGTCGCGGGTCAAGGCTACGTGGCGCAGTCTGTGCGCAGAGCCGGGAAGGTGCTGTGCTCCGGGACAGTGGGGGCGCAGGCGGAAACCAGCGCGCCCGGGAAGCCGCGCTCTCCTCACCCGCGCGGAGTCTTGGCGGCCGTTGGGGAGAACAAAAGGGAAAGCGAAAGAGACTCTGGTTTCGCAGCCACGCCTCAGATCTTCCTCGCCCCATCCCGCCCTCCCCCAAGGCTGCAGGGAGAACCCCTAGACCTGCCCGCGGGGGCCTGGGGTGCAGCTTGCACCAAGTGGAGAAAGATCCTTTTTAGCTGGTGAAGGGAGTGCGGCGCGTACTGTGTCCAGCTCCCTCCCTTCTCCCCGCAAGTCAGCGGCCTAATTGCCAGGGCCCTCCCGTTGCCCAGACTGCAGGGTCTACCCCACCCCCACCCGTCTGTCTGGGTTGCAGTGTCCAGCAACTGAGTTCAAAGACATCCCCAGAGGAGGGACGGGGGACTCCCAGCGGCCTAACCAGCGCTCCGCAGAGCTTCCCCCAGAGGCCTGACCCCCGTGGTGACGGCTCTGTGACCCTACCCCAAGGAGCTTCCAATCTGGGGGTAAGGGACCGTTGGTTGGGCTTTGTGCCGCCCCCCCCCCCCCCCGCCCCCGGGGCACGTGAGCCACGTGGAAACCAGCCCCCCATGGCGGGAGCCCTTTCGCACCTGCTCCGTTGGTTCCCCGGACTGTGCTGCCTCGGCTCCCTCAGGTGCTGCCTGGGCCCCCACCTTTCCAATCTGAGCTGTGAACCAGACCCCACAGCTGTCCTGGTTGCCTCTTAAATTGCCTTGTAGTTTGAGTCAGGGCTGCCATTAACCCTACTGGCAGGGAGCTGGAGGGGGGCTTCAGCCTCCCCCACTCCCAGTTCTGCAGGAATCCCTGAGCTCCTTTGGAAACCAAGAGCTGGTGCTGGCTGTGTTCCCTGTTCCTGGTGCATCTTGATGCCGGGCCTTCTCTCTGTAGCAGACAGAGCTATATTTCTATCTATAGATCTCGACTTATCTGTATGTGGAGTCCTTCCCTGCCATTCCCAGGGGTCTGGCTGGATCCCAGAAGTAGCAGGCCTGGGATGGGGGAGGGCAGAGAGGCAGGGAGCTCCTGCTCCCCCCCCCTGCCCAGCCCCCTCCTTCCCTGCATTCCCCGCTGGTTGCTGACCTGATTCCTCCTGCTGGTTCTCCAGGAGCTTCCTCTGCTGAGGTCCTCGTTCCCACCTCCTCAGCCCACCTTCTGCCTCCCATTGCAGCTCCAGCCTCCTTCCCTTCCTCAGACAGGTCCTCTCCTGTTCCCTTTGTGGGCCAGAGGCCACTCTGTGGGCTGCCCCCACTGCCCTTCTCTCGTCTCGCACACACACCCTCGAAAGGACTAGCATCCTGCCTACACTGCTTGGTTTCCTGCACTGTCCACAGGCCCTTCCCCCTCTGTCTACAGGTTACCCCTCCCGGTGTCCTGTCTTACAGCCCCCACCCCCACTCCACCCCTTTCCCATTTGGCCTTGCCCGGTCCCTGCAGCAGGTAGGTGCTGCCCTCTCCAGCTCAGCCTCAGAGCCCTGTGAAGCTGGCCTCTTCGTGCTGGGCCAGCAGTGCCTTAGGAATTGGCCACATCTCCCTGGGCTGCCCCTTGGCTCAGGTTTGGGTGAGGCTACTTTCTCCTGGTTCCCTCCCCTCCGTCTAACATCCTCTTGCCCTCAACAGAGGGTCCAAAGCCCTCCCTGCCCCCTCTCCTGCTTCGCTCCTCCCGCTCCTGGCCTAGTACGAGGGAAGGATTCCCATATCCACATCCTGTCTCCTCCCCACTTCTGCCTTGCACTCTGCACCCAGGCTTCAGCCCCAGGCACACCACTAAGGCTGCTGGCACCGAGCTTCTTGCTCTTCCCCTCCAAGTCTCCAAGTCTCGGGGGTTCCTGCTGCTCCCACTGCCAGGTGAGGGAAGCCTTGAGACCTTTGAACACACTCCCTTAGCCAAACTGCTGGCAAGCTTTGGCCTTGGGGCTTTCACCAAGAGCCCTGGGGTGGGCATGGAGCCCCAGAGCAGGCAGGGTTAAAGGGGTGCAGGGGAGTGGGGAGCTGGCCGGATACCCCAGAGGACACAGCACTACCCGAGTTCTGGCCCGGGCCCAGGGGCTAGCGTCTGTGGGAAGCTTTAATGGCTTTGCACCAGGGTGCACGGCGGGGTGGACCTGGGCTGGCGCGAGCCAGTGTCACCAGATGAACATGGGCTTGCCGTCGTCATGCGCTAGCTGGCTGAGGCAGGAGAGCAGCAGCAGCGCGTCGGTGAGCATGCTGGGGTGCACCGTCTCCACCAGCACGCGCTGCAGGAAATCCATGGTGTAGGAGCCGCCCTCGGACGCTGCCAGCTCCGGCCTCTCGCGCAGGATGCCGTAGGCATTCACCAGCTGCTCGGTCAGCGCCGGGTGCACCCGCCCGTTGTAGCCCAGGCTCTGCAGCCGGTTCATGATGCTCACGTAGCGCTGTGTGAGCGTCTGGCACAGCTCCTCGTCCAGCTTGTGGTCGCTGGGGTTCAGGGAAGCCTGCGGGGAGAGCCGCCATCAGGGTCCCTCCGCCCTGCACTGGCACGAAGGCGAGAGAGGGACAAATGTGGTGGAGGGGTGTGGCTGTGCGTGGGGGGGGGGTGCAGGGAGAGGTGTCCTGGAGGTCCTAGCGGGTTGAGCTGGAGGGGAGAGTTCCCCAGACCCCCTCCTTGTTGCCTGCTCCACCTGCCAGCAGGGACTTGGCTGAGCTGAGGCTAGGAAATGCTGACAGTGCATGGCTGGGAGTCTGGAGGTGAAGGAAAGAGGAGGGGTCCCTGATGGCCACGGGGGTGCCCGGCCCATACCACTCAGGGGCTTTCCCAGGCCCCCTCCTGGCTCCCTGCCCTGAGACCTCCGCCCTCTCTCCAGGTCCCCTCTCTGTCACGCTGAGCTCCATCTTCAACACCCAGCACCCACGCCCCTCCTTCAGAGAGGCCCTGTCCTCCCCTCGTGCTGAACTGACCACCCCAGGCCCTGAGCCAAGCACCCTCGGTCTCAGCACTGGGGGTCCTGCTGCTCCTGTGGTGACCCCTCCTGGTACCTGGGGTCTGGCAGCAACAGGTGGGTCTCCACCCACTTCTTTTTTTTTTTTTTTAAAGATTTTATTTATTTATTTGACAGAGATAGAGACAGCCAGCGAGAGAGGGAACACAAGCAGGGGGAGTGGGAGAGGAAGAAGCAGGCTCATAGCGGAGGAGCCTGATGTGGGGCTCGATCCCAGATCGCCGGGATCACGCCCTGAGCCGAAGGCAGACGCCTAACCGCTGTGCCACCCAGGCGCCCCTCCACCCACTTCTTCATTGCCTGTCCCCCCAGCCAGGCAGTGACTGCATCCCACAGCGTCTCACCAGGAAGCAGGAAGTCAGCGCCTCCTCTGCACTCCTGCCATTGCCTCTTGGGCATGTGACCTGCACATTCACTCAAGGCCCCCTGTGAAGGGCCCACACCCCGCTAAGGCTCTGCTGTAGCCATCTTGAAGTTCTTTATGATTTTGGACAAGGAGCCCTGTATTTTCATTTGCACTGAGTCCTGTGAATGATGTAGCTGTCAGAGGTGCAGCTGTGCCCAGACCCACGGGCTGACAGGTCTGAAGTAGTTGGAGGGGGTCTCTCCCTGCCTGAGCCCTCCCGCACTTCCCACTGCTCCACCTCTTGGGGCCTGATCTGGCCGTGCTCACCCCTTCCAACCATTCCCTGGGTGCCCACCAGCCTGGTTCTGAAGCCTCCAGAACCAGCTGCTCAGCCTCACCTTCTCCAGGAAAATCCTCTGTCCTCTCCTCTGGTCATGCGAACAGAGCATTGGACTCATGGCTGGGCTCAGCTAGGTGACCCCTGACCTCTGGGAGAGGCACCTAGGGCCCTATGCTCAGGACTTTGGGTGCACAGTCAACACTAGAACAAGCCTGTCTCCTTGATTCTAGGTTCCTCTTGGCCCCTAAGCCTTCTCCCTCCATTTGCCGGTTCCTGTGCCCACATCAGCCAGACTGCAGAGCTCGGCCAACATGTGTGGGTAAGCAGGTGAACCTGCAGGTCTCCATGCTGAATGGCGCAGAGCGTGGCGGGTCGATAGCTGTAAGTCTCGGCCCCCTGTGGGGATGTCAGGACCCATCGTCTGCTCACTCTGGGGCTGTGGCTGAGCTCCTGCTTTGTGCCACACTGGGTGCATGGAGCTCACTGCACCTACCCTGCCAGGGTGGTGGACAGCAGAGAGGGGCACGGGTCCATTTACACTGAGAGACAAGGCCAAGGCTGCCCCAAAGAGGTGACCCCTTGAGAGTGGAGGGGCAGGCGAGGGGAATGAGTGGGGAGGAGCAGGAAGGCACCCCATTGAAGCCAGGGAGCCATGGGCGTGAGTCCCTGCCGCACCTTGCAGGCACTGGGAAGCAGGCAGGGCTGAGCAGAGCAAGGCGGAGGGCTCTGTCCTAAAGGGTCCGAGATCTCTGGTCCATTGGCGCTGTGGCTTTAAAAGACCATGCTGACCATATAAGAGGATGGACAGAAGCTGGCAAGAGAGGGTGGGCGTCTTGTCCATCCTCCCACGGATGTTCTCAGCCCTCCCCTGTGCAGGGCACTGTAGCAGGTGATGGGATTCAAGCGTGAGCAGTCCTCTGAGTTCACAGGGGAGATAAGGCTTAGCAGGAGGACAGGACTGTGAGTGCTGCCACGGAGAGCAACCAGGCGGCCTGGGGGGCATTCTGGAGGGAGGGGACAGAGCTGATGTCTGATGGATGAGGACAACAGGGGCAAGGAACTTCCAGGACAAGGAACAGCATGCGTGGCATGGAAGGTGCCGGGAGGCAGAGCACAGAGCAAGGGGCCCCCACGGAGAGCCAGTTTCAATGGCCGCTCCTATCACCATACTGGATCTGAGCCTCAGTTTCCCTGCTATGACGCGCAGGAAACCAGACCTCCTGACAGCTGTTCTGAAGATGAAAAGAAATGTCTCTAGGGGGTGCTGAGCACAGTGTCTGTGCTGGTCTGCACCAACACAAGGGGCTCCCATTTCTACAGGTCACATCAGTGGGCTCTCACATTGAGCAGAATTGTGTTTCAAAGGAATAGAGGAGGGAGGGGCTTTCCCAGGAGGTTGGAGTTGGCCAGAGTATAGGTGGGTGTGTGGGGGGAGACAGCAAGGCCAACTGAGTGCCAGCTCTCACCCTCAAAGTCTCCTGCCCCTCATAGCATGTATCACCCCCTAAACCTCTAGCATGAATATTTATGGCTTTTCTTATTTACTGCAGGCCTCCGGGGAGTGGGTGAGCTCCTCGAGGGCAGAGACTGTCTATTTGGTATGAACTTGGCATGCACTGAATGCCCCATAATAGGAGTGAATGCCAGGGGACCGCGCTCCCGCCCCCCGGCAGCAAGGCCTGACGTCACTAAGCCCGAGCCAATGGGACGAGACCGAGACTGTGAGTTCTGCCCCTGGGCCGAGTCCCGGACCCCTGGACCCTGTTGCCGCTGGGGGTTGGACAGCAGGGTCCCACAGCCTGTGGGAGAAGTGGACACCTGGCTGCAGGTCTGTCACAGCAGCTGGGCATGTTCTCCGCAACAGTAGCGATGTTACGGACGTCGTAAATAACCGCAAACAGCATCTCAGGGCATTAAAACCCCCGGGGATGCAGAGTGGTTTAGGATCGGAATCAGAGCTTAAAAGGTGGCACAGCTGGGGGTGCCCTGGTGGCTCAGTCAGTTAGGCGTCTGCCTTCGGCTCAGGTCATGATCCCAGAGTCCTAGGATCGAGCCCCACATAGGGCTCCCTGCTCGGCGGGGAGCCTGCTTCTCCCTCTCCCTCTGCCTGCCCCTCTGCCTACTTGTGCTCTCCTTCTCTTTCTATCAAATAAATAAACAAAATCTTAAAAGAAAAAAAAGATGGCGCAGGTAACCGTGAACTTTTAAAGAAGATGGCCGGATTCCGTGGAGATTGTCCACGAGCCCTCATTCAGCAGTGGGGCTCTAGGAAAGCTTTTCAGCGGCCAACCCGCACAGCATTTGTGAAGCCAACGAGCCCGGTTTGGACACCAGGTTGGAGCCGGTTTAGTGGGTCTGGATAGAACTGAGGGATTCTAGCAACAGCCGATGCTGGGGTTCAACGTGCAGAAGCACAAGAGGTTCTGAGGAAGGACATAGAAATCTGGGCAAAGCGGGGGTGCGTGCTGATAGGAACCCGCAAACGGGCCACGGGGCGCGGGTGGCCTTGAGAGCAGGATGGTCTCTATGCTCCTCACGTGGCACCAGACCTCAGCCTGCAGCGGGCTCTGCAGAGGGCGAGCCAGGCGGTGTCTGCCGGCCCCGAAGGCGACTTCTGTGCGGGTGGGCTCCCGCAGACCCGCTTCTCAGGAGCTTGGGCGGCAAGGGTGTGGCCCTAGGCAGCACGGGTCATTGCCGATGGCAGGTGAGGGGCCGGTGGCTCTGGAATGGTGGCGGGGGAGCAGAATGGGCAGATGAGTGTTTGGTGAAGGCCACAGCACCCCCGGCCCGGGTCCCAAGACGGCAGCCGGGGCCCTGGCTGAGGGTGTCCAGCTCCTCGACTTCCCCAGATGCCGGAAGAAACCGCTGCTCTCACCTTCCTGCCTCCTCTCTAGGCCGCTTGGTGCCGTGACTGTTCGTTCCGCGGCCTAGGCCGTTATTCTCGCGCCGACCCCCACAGCGGTGGCCCCGCGTCTTCATCAGCTCCCGTCTCAACGGGCGTTCTCCAACAGTCGGGAACCCCTTCCACCATTTCCTACCCAACTTCACGTGGGAGCTCGACTTGTGCTTGTGATTAAATGTCTTCTTCGCCCCTTGCGCGTCGGATGTGACGTTTTAGACACATAACATTGTGCTTCTCCTCGTGGTTTGCCAGTGTTCAAACAGCCATGGCCGGTGTATGCTCGGGACACAGCAGTGGCGGCCCAGGTCCCCGGATGTGAGTCGGGGGTCGTCACACCAAACACGACCACAGCGGGCGCCGCATATGCGAGCCGCAGAAACGGCAGGTGCGTAGAACGACCGACACTGAAGGAAACTTCCCAGCAAAACTGCACCTTTGAACCAGGTTTGTCCTGGAACTTGACTCATGACCCTAAAATTCACGGTGAGGAGTGAAGGGCCCAAAGGAGCAGAGACAGTCCGGAAGAAGAGAGGTGCCCAGGCTGTCACTGTGCCGTGGGCTGGGGAGGGTCCGAGTGGCAGTCCCGAGAGCCCACACGTGTGGGCCCGGGCGGGAGGACCGAGGCAGGGCTGGGCAGCTCCCTTGCCCTCTACTGCTCTAGCCTTCAGTGAGACATGAGAAGTGCAAGCAATCAAGGAAAAAGTGGATAATTCTGATGACGCGACCAAAGGACACGCTAAGGAAGAGAAAAGGCAGGTGCGAGCCCGGGTACAAAGGGGCGCACTCGAACAGAAGTTAGGCCTGTGGATCGCACACCAGGTCTATGGTCTACTGGAAAGGACGCCTGAGAGAACGTGGCTGGGTGCACAGAGGGCTATTTCCCAAAGAAAGCCTAAACGGCCCACCTCCCCCACCCCGAGGCATGGGGTCCCACCCAGAGTTGGCGCATTGGTGGGGGAGGGGCACACATGCTGTCATTCTGGACAGCCACTTCTGGCATCCCGCCAAGCACAGCCCTTATCCCATGCCTGCTCCCCCTCCCATTGCCTTGGAGAGCTTCCCATGCATGGTGGCAAGGGAGACGTGCCCAAGCACCTTTGGGAAGCATTGTCCTCCGTGTCCCTCAACAGAAGCAGGCTCAGGGAATGGCATGCCAAGAATATACTGGAATGAGCCTGGGCCTGAGGCCCCTGGCCATGAGGCCATCAGCTGCTCAGAGGTTCTGGGACCTGCCCTTCCTGTGGCACCCCAGTGACCCTTGAGGGTACCAACGAGGTGGGGAAGACATCAGCTCTGCTAGTCTGGGGAGGGTCCCTGGTAGTGAGGGCTGGCCCTATGGAGGTCATCACAGTGGCAAAGGAGAAGAGTGCAAGCCTGACCACGCTCAGGACTTTCCCCTGCCCTGTCCCCTGGGGAGGCATGCGGCTAAGGGCACGGGCTCCTCATGCCAGACGCCCTGGCCGCTTGTACTGAACACCGTGCTTCCTTCATCCCAGGGGGGCCTCGGATCCTGGTGTGCTTGGCCAGGCTGGAGTGCGGGATCCCCCAGCAGCTCCTCCAAGGCCAGCATGCTCCCCGTCCCTGACAGGTGAAAGGAGCAGGCCCTCTGAGTGGGAGATGGGCCCCACATACCTGGATGATCTTCTCCGGAATGTTGGAGACAGTGAAGCCATAGAGACGCACACGCTCGGGGAAGATGCTGGACAGGATCCTACGGTCCAGCTGGAAGGCGATCTCCCCCACCAGCCTCTCCCAGGCTAGCTGCTTTGACTCTGGGGACAACAAGGGGTGGAAGGAGTGGTCGGTGGCCATGGTCAGCAGCCCAGGCTAGTGCCAGGGAGGTCTACAAGGCCATCAGGGGAGCCCCCGCCCCGTGCTGAACTTGTGTAACTGACCTCGGGGGCTCTCAGGGAACTTGCTGGTCTTTCGGTGGGCCAGCTTCCGTTCCAACTCGAGGATGCTTTTCCGAGAGGTCTCTGTGCCACGTGGGCCCCGGCTGTCGTTGACTGTAGCCGGGGAGGATGAAGTTCGGGGCGGGGAGTGGGGGTTTCGTGGAGGGGAGTGCGGGGTGGGCGAGGGCTGGGTGGGAGGGTGGTGTGCCCGGGTGGGAGATTGGGGGGGGCCCTGGGCAATGTGGGTGGTGCTCGAGGGGGTGTAGTTGGTGGTAGCTTGGGGGGCAGGAGTGGGGATAGGGACAAGGACTGTGGCAGTTGGAGAGACAGTTGGGGTGGTAGGGACAGATGCAGGAACTACTTGTCCCTGAGGGGCACTGGGCTGGGTCCGGGCATCTGAGCTGCTGTAGGAGAAGGTGGTCATGGGCCCAGGCGTGCCCCTGGTCCCGATAGGGGTGGAGGCCTGGATGGGTGAACCCACAAACGACATGCTGAAGGGCTCCAGGTCCTGGGTCGGCTGGGGATGCTCAGTGGAGATTGGGACTAGTGCCGCGGTGGGGCAGAAAGGAGAGAAGGAGGGTCAGGGCAGGACCAAGGACAGGCCTGGCGGGGGGAAAGGGGGCTGTTGTCCCTCTCCCTGAGCCAGTTACCTTTGGTGGTGGCGGGCCCTGCTCCAGCCGAGGGATGGGGTCCGGAGGGGCATCCTCGGAGCGGCTCTGACAGCCGCACCCTCGGGGCCTCCGACAGCACCAGGTTGCTCATGGGGTTGGCCAGAAGGTTCTGAGAAACACCTAGCGGAGCAGCCGTGGAGGTGAGCAGGGGGCTGCTCAGAGAGACGGCCACTGTGCCTGTCATCGGGGCCATCAGGGGGCTGCTCGGAGTCAGGGGTCCAGTTGAGGGCAGGCCCAGGGAGCTGGTCAGTGTGCCCCCCGGGGACACTGCCATGAGGCCGGTCAGATGGCCGCTCGGAGTCAGGGGGCCAGTTGAGGGCAGGCCCAGGGAGCTGGTCAGTGTGCCCCCTGGGGACACTGCCATGGGGCCGGTCAGATGGCCGCTCGGAGTCAGGGGGCCAGTTGAGGGCAAGCCCAGGGAGCTGGCCAGTGTGCCCCCTGGGGACACTGCCATGGGGCCGGTCAGGAGGCTGGTGAGCGGGCCGCTCTGTGACATGGACCCTGGGCCAGGCAGCACTGTGTTGAGGGGGCCCGTCAGAGGGTTCACGATGGGGCCTGATGCGGGGCTGGGCTGCGGGCTGTTTAGCATGTCGGCCAGGGGCGCCAGAGTCATAATCCCCGCTTCATCCAGGATAGGCTCATTTGCTGCTGCCGGGGACGGGGGCAGGAAGACACCTGGGGGACACAGAGAAAGCACTGAGACCCCAGGCAGGCCCAGCGAGGAAGGGGCCTAGGCCAAGTTGCTTGCCTGCCTCTGATGAGCAGACCAGCTCTGAGCCTCATCTCTTAGGTGGGCCAGACAATGGCCCTCTACCTTTGGGGGGTCTGGGGGGCACCTCCACAGATCCCCCATGAGGGTCCGGCCCTTTGTCTCTCTGTCTTCTGAGGATGCCTTGCTCCTCCAGGCTCACTTCTCTGCACACCCGTCCCCGAGTCATAGGGACCTTCCCCAGCTGCCCACCCCTCCATGTGCCCACAGCACTGAGCTGCTGACCCTCACTGAGGAGGGTCTCCAGGTGGCTGGTCCCCCAGGTTGCCGAGTTGACCCATCCAGACCCTGGTGGGGAGGAGTGGGTCCCGGCCTCCTGCCCGCTGTTGTTGTGGGGACAGCCTAGCCTCCCCCGGTGGGGGCCCTCGGGGAGGCCGGGGCTAGAACAGGCAGTGTCTCTGGGAACAGGAAATGTGGGTTCAGGAGGGCGGGTTGGCCCAGACACTCGTCTTCACACTCATGGGTCCCTGTGACGGGGCCTCACAGCCGTTTCCTTGGGTTCCTGAGGACAGTGCCCTTGAATGACCACTGTTGTAGGAGAGAAGGCCCCTGGGGGCACAGAAGCTGGGGGAGGGTGCAGGGAACTGCTACGCTCGTTCTAAAGCCCCACAGGCTGAGCCGCAGAAAAGTGAGCGTAAGATTAGAAGACGCGGGTAGCCCTCTTGCCCCACTGTTCGTCACGACGAAGCTCCGTGCTGCCTTGAAGACTTTCTCCACGCGTTTTATAGATCACGGGTCGACGAACCTTTTCCATGAAGGGCTGGTGGTAAATGTTTCCAGTTTCACAGGCCATCGGGTCTCTGTTGTAACAACTCAGCCCGGCCGCTGAGCTGGCGGGGCCGCCACAGACAACATGGAGACCAACGTGGGTCCGTGGCAACAGAGCTTCATTCACAGACACTCCTCTTTGAATTTCCTGTACTTTTGGAATGTCCAGAAATAGTAGTCTTTTGATTTTCTTTCAACCATTAAAAAGGTAAAATTCGTGCTTAGCTCCAGGGCCACGTACCAACAGGGGGCAGCCTTATCTGTCCTCCACGTCCCTAGGTCCTCCCTGTCTTCTCCCTGGACCGCCTCCAGCACCACCCTTCTCAGAACAGTGCTCAGGGTGGCTGCCGGGCTCCCCGGCCAGGCTCGGGCTGTTCACGGAGCCTCTTCCAATCCTTGGGCATGCAAATCGATTCCAATTTTCCCAATGACAAATAATTCTACTACATCGGTCTTTTTTTTATTAGCTTTTTAATTTTAATTCCAGCGTAGTTAATATACACCGTAATATTAGTTTCAGGGGTACAATATAGTGATTCAGCACTTGCACACGTCACCTGGTGCTCATTATGTCAGGACAAGTGCCCTCCCTAATCCCCATCACCTGCTTCCCCCACCCCCTCCTCCCCTCTGGCAACCATCAGTGTGTTCTCTAGAGTTAAGATACTGTTTCCTGGTTTGTCTCTCCCTCCCTCCCTCCCTCCCTCCCTCCCTCCCTCCCTCCCTCCTTCCCTCCATTTGCCTGTTTCTTAAATTCCACATATGAGTGAAATTTTGCGTAGCATAATACCCTCTAATTCCATCCATATCGTTGCAAAAGGCAAGATTTCATTAAAAAAATTTTTTTAAAGGTTTTATTTATTTATTTGACAGAGAGAGACACAGCGAGAGAGGGAACACAAGCAGGGGGAGTGGGAGAGAGAGAAGCAGGCTTCCCGCTGAGCAGGGAGCCCGATGCGGTGCTTGATCTCAGGACACTGGAATCATGACCTGCGCCTAATGACTGAGCCACCCAGCCCCCCGCCATTCTTTTTTTATGCCTGAGTAATATTTCACGCTATGTATGTGTGTGTATGTACACACTGCATCTTCTTTATCTGTTCATCTATCGATGGAACTTGGGCTGCTTCCATATCTTCACTATTATAGATAATGCTGTTATGAACATAGGGGTACATGTATCCCTTTGAATTACTGTTTTTGTATCTTTGGGGTAAATACCTAGTAGTGCAACTGCTGGGTCATAGGGTGGCTCTATTTTTAACTTTCTGAGGAACCTCCACACTGTTTTCCAGAGTGGCTGCACCAGCTTGCATTCCCACCAACAGTGTAAGAGGGCTCCCCTTTCTCCACATCCTCACCAACATCTATTGTTTCCTGTGTTGTTAATTTTAGCCATTCCTACCGGCGTGAGGTAATAGCTCATTGTGGTTCTGATCTGTGTTTCCCTGAAGATGAGTGATATTGACCATGATACCTATGTAAATCTTTATTATTGGTTCTTTCCCCTGAAAACAGACATTCTAGTGGTCCTTAATGCGTACTGCTAAATCTAACCTCCCTAAGACCCTCAGAAACATCCTGACATTCCTTTGGAAGTCCCTGGGCTTGTTTAAATCTATGCCCTCAGTTGGGGCGCCTGGGTAGCGTAGTCGTTGAGCGTCTGCCTTTGGCTCAGGGCGTGATCCCAGCGTTCCGGGAAGAGTCCTGGATTGGGCTCCTCACTGGGAGCCTGCTTCTTCCTCTCCCACTCCCCTGCTGTGTTCCTTCTCTCGCTGGCTGTCTCTCTGTCACATAAATAAATCTTTAAAAAAAAAATCTATGCCCTTGGGACACTCTACAGAATATGTGGCAAGATATCCCAAAACTTTACTTAAAAAAAATTAATTTTTTTATTTGAGAGAGAGAGAGCGCGAGCATGAGCCAGGTGAGGGGCAGAAGAAGAAGCAGACTTCCCGCTGAACAGAGAGCCCGATGTGGGGCTCCATCCCGGGACCCTGAGATCATGACCCAAGCCGAAGGCAGATGCTTAATTGATTGAGCGACCCAGGCGCCTCAGGAAAACTACAAACATTTTTGGAAGAAATTAAAGAAGATCTAATAAATGGAGAAGCACCCCATGTTCCTGAATTGGAAGATTTAATATTGTTGGTAACAATACTCCCCAAGTTCACCTGCAGATTCAATACAACGTGTCAGAATCCAAACTGACTTCTTTGTAGAGACTGACAAGCTGATCCTAAAATTCACAAAGAATTGCAAGGGACCCAGAATGGCCAAAGCCACATTTTAAAAGAGAGAAGCCATTGTTACAGGTGCCACTTAGCCACCCTGCACTTCTCCCTCTTACACTACCTAAGAAAGAAAGACAGAGAGAGAAGAAAGCAAGGAAGGAAGGGAGGAAGAAGAAAGTTGGAGAACTTAGTTTCAGATTTCAAAATTTAGTACAAAGCTGCAGAAATCAAGATTATGTGGCACTGGCATAGTGAGGGACATATAGGTCAATGGAGTAGAATAGGGAGTCCAGAAGTAAACCCATGTATCTGTGGTCTGATTTTCAACAAGGGGGCCAAGACTGTTCAATGGGGGAAAGAATAATCTTTTCAAAAAATGGTGATGAGACTACTGGAATCCACATGTAAAAGAATGAAGTTGGATGCTTACCTCGCACCATATACAAAAGTTAAATGGACCAAAGGCCTGAATGTAAGAACTAAAACTGTAAAATTCTCAGAAGAAAACATAGGTAAATTTCCATGACCCTGGATTTGGCCATGTATTCTTAGATGTGGCCCCAAAACTGGGAGCAACAAAAGAAACAATAGATGAGATGGATTTCATCAAAATTAAAAGCATCTGTGCTTCAAAAGATACCATCAAGAAAGTAAAAAGACAACCCATGGAATGAGAGAAAGTATTTGTGAGTCATACATTTGATAAGGGACCTGTACCCAGAATCTATAAAGAACTCTTACAACTCAATAATAAAAAAAAAACAACAAGTTGCCCGACTTAAAAATGGGCAAAGGACATGAACAGACACTCTCAAGGATGATATACAAAAGGCCAATTGGCACAGAAAAGATGCTCAGCATTATTATGCAACAGGGAAATGCAAATCAGAACCACTTCACACTCGGATGCCTATAATAAAAAAAATCAGATAATAAGTATGGGTAAGGATATGGAGAAATTGGAACACTCGTACATTGCTGGTGGGAATGAAAAATAGTGCAGCCACCTTGGGAAACAATCTGGCAGTTCCTCAAACAGTTACATGTACAGTTACCATATGACCCGGCAGTTCTACTCTTAGATACATACCCATGAAGAATGGAAACATAAATCCATCCAAAAACTCATGTATGGGTGTTTATAGCAGTGTTATTCACAATGGCCAAAAAGAGGAAACCACCCAAAAGTCCATTAACTGATGAATGGATAAGCAAAATGTGGTGTATCCATTAACGAAATAGTATTCATCCATGAAACAGCAACAACACATTCTAATAACCAGCTGAAAGTACTGATTCACTCTACAGCATGGATAAACCTTGAAAACATTGTGCTGGGTGAACGAAACCAGACACAAAAGCCACATACATATGATTCCATTTATAAGAAATGCCCAGAGTAGGCAAACCCATAAAGACAGAAAGTAGATAAATGGTTGCTGAGAGCTGTAGAGGGATAGGTGGTAGGAGCATCATAGCTAAAGGGTTTCTTTCTGGCTGATGAAGGTTTCTAAAATTGTGGTGATGTTTGTGCAACCCTGTGAATATATGAAAAACTACTGAATCACAGACTATAAATGGGTGAGTTGTGTGGTATGTGAATTATATCTCAATAAAACTGTTATTTTAAAAATGATTCACTGGGGTCACAGGCATTTAGGTTAAAAAAAAAAAAAAACAATCAGGGGCCCCAGGGTGGCTCAGTCAGTTAAGCATCAAACTCTTGGTTTCTGCTCAGATCATGGTCTCTGGTGGTGGGATCCAGCCCTGTGTGGGGCTCTGCTCAGGGAGGAGTCCCCTCGAGATTCTTTCCCTCTGCCCCTCCTCCCCCTCTGCTCCTCCCTACATGGGTGCATGGTGCTCGCTCTCTCTCTCCAATAAGTAAATAAATAAATAAACAAACAAATAAATAAATAAAATCTTTTTAAAAATCAATTAAATGCAAATTATAAAAAGATTAAATAATCACATGTACATTTTGTATTAGAATACAAAGCTCTGGGACTGAAATATCTTGTTTAGTTTTAATTTGGATTTCAGTTAGTTAACATATGGTGTCATATTAGTCTCAGGTGTAGAGCACACTGATTCGACGGTTCCATACACCCCCCTGTGCTCATCACGACAGGTGGGCTCCTTAATCCCTATCCCCTGTTTAAGATGCCTCCCCCTCTGGTCACCATCAGGGTGTTCTCTATCTTTAACAGTCTGTTTCTTGGTTTGCCTTTCTCTTTCTTTTTCTCTCTTTTTCCCCTTTGCTCATTTGTTTTGTTTCCTAAATGCTACATATGAGTGAAATCAGATGCTATTGACACTGAAATCTCTTAAGCGGAGGCTGGCTGGGGACCCCTGTTCGCACCTCATGTCATGGCTTAAGCTCACAACCTCCAGATCAGAGTCACATGCTCCACCACCCAGCTAGCCACAGGCCCCCTTGCGTCTTTTTATAATTTATATTTAATTGGTTTAGATTTGTGAGTTGAAATCTTGCCAGGTTTAGAGTATTAGAACCTTAAAGAGTTTTGGATTCACTGCGTTTGTATTTATTTTACATGTAAGAATTATTTAGGGTCCAGGAAGTTTTGTTACATGGGACGATTAAAGTTAGACAAGCAAATGTCTTAGATTTGCAAATGCACTTTTACGGTGCATTAAACTGCTTAACTGAACTTCTGACCGCCCCCCCCCCAACTTGCTCCTCCCAGCGGCAATCCCTGCTTCGCGCTGCCTCCCCACTGGGGTCCCGGGCTGGGGGGGAGGGAGGTGGAGGGGACGGGATGGCGGCGGGGTTGGGGGTGGTCTTGCCCCAGGCCCCTCACCAGCCCCCCGTCTACCGCCTACCCTCGGGCCTCGGACACCGCCCCCGGCCCGCCCACCGCCCGGCCCTCAGCCTCGAACCCCGCCCCTGGCGCTCAGGGGCGGGCTCGGGAGGAGTCAGGTTCCCGTGGGAGACAGCGGCGGGGGCGGGGCTTTGCCTGGGGGCGGGGCTAGAGCTCCGGGGGCTGTTTCTTCGGACCCGGGAGGATGGAGAGGGGGGCTGGGAGCACAGCGGGGAGACGGGTGAGCTCAGGGGCTCCAGCCCACGGTTCCAACAGTGCTGTGGCGGCAGGAAAGGGGGAAAGAGCGAGGGGGGATGATGACAGGTCCTGAGACAGGGGACCGGCCCTGAGGGTGGCGGGTCCGGGGCGCCGGTGGGGTGCCTGAGGAGGAGGAGGACGGGTCTCCAGGGGGACAGGTCCTGGGAGGACACATCTAGGATGCTGAGCGTCAGCTCCTGGGGTGGGTTTGCATCCTGGGGACCCTGGTCCTGAGGGGTGTGAGAAGAGTTTTGGGGGGCTGGCTGGGGTTCTTATGGAGGGATGGGTCCTGGGGCGAGGGGTTGGGGAAGGTCAGAGGAGACCCTGAGAGGGTGGACCGACTTTGAGGCGGGAAGGAAGCCCCTGGTTTGGGGGAAGCGCAGGGGCAGGGAGGTGGGGAGCAGGGGTGGTGAAAGCCCTTCTGGGAAAAGGATGTAGGCTGCCCCCTGCCTCAGGAACTTCTGGCAGCCTGCAGCCCCCAAGAGAGGACAGGGAGGAGGGCAGCAGGCAGTGGGGGCTGGGGAACAGAATGGCCTTAGGTGAAGGAGGAGTGGGGGGAGGTACCAGGAGGAGGAGCAATAGAGCCCCCACCCCCGGCTGCCCTGCCTGATGGCCTGTCCTGTCCTGACTACGTCTGTGTTGGGAGCCAGGCGGACCAGTGGGGGCAGGGGCAGTCCACTTTAGTCACCTGAGCACTCAGTGTGGCCTCGTTTAGTCGCTCCTCCCACAGCCCTGACTTCCCCTCCATCCTGATGCATCCCAGCGCCCGGCTCTGAGCACACGCCCGAGCCCTCGGGAGCAGGAGGCCTTGAAGTCCTAATCCCATCCTGGCTCTTCCTCCCACCTGCCACGTTCACCGGGCCAAGGCCTGAACCTCTTGGCACCTGTTTTTTCCCTGTGAAGTTAATGCGGCCACAGCCACGGTGTCGTCACCTCCCGCTGCTCCGCTGACCCACGCTGACCATGAAGTGGTGCCCGTGCCCGGCTCAGAAGAACACCCGGCACCTGGTCTTGACGTCCCTGCTGACCTCCAGCACGCTGCCGTGTTTCTTTTCTCCGCATCAACAGCTCGGCCGTCCCTGTTTCCCTCTGTGAGGTGCCCAAACTTGCCCTTAGCTCTGCCTGCCGGGCGACGCGAGCGGGAGTGAGCGTCCCTGCCACCTCCCCGTCCCCACCCTGGCGAGTGCTGCTGGGGCAGGTTGGTGGCTGCTTTTATGAGCCACAGCCAGGAACAGCCAGATGCAGGTGCCGGGCTCCTCTCTCAGTTCCTTCCGAGCTCACTCTGTCGCAGACCTTCCTCGTCTTCCGCTCGCAGAGGATGTCGAGTTTACAGGGAAGACGGAAGCCCTGGTTCTGGAGCTTCTGCAGCCCCCTGCCTTCCTTGCCTCCAGGACAGGGGCAGGGCTGCCCTCCTCCCCTCCGGGAAGTGCCCCTGTTCTCTTCGGCACCTTCCACGCCTTCCCCAGTGTCTTCCCTCCCGAAGGTAACGAACTCGGGTATCTGCCGTCTCGAGAAGCTTGGCTGCAAGTTGTGGTCCAGCAGCTGCCTGCTTGTGGCCACACTTGAGGAACTAGGTCCAAGCCCCTGTCGTCTCGTTCCCTCTGGCACACTTGGCTCTTGCCCTCAGGGCCTGGGCCGCTTGTGTCTGGTGGGGTTCAAGTCTAACCAAGCTTGTTCCCACCAGGTCATCGGAGGCCCCCACGTCTTTAGCACTTTTGTTGCCTGACCTCTCCGCAGCCTTTACTCCGTTGATGTGCTGCCCCTCATAGCTGTGTCTTGGCCTCCGTGACATTACTCATTGAGGTTTTGTCTCTGCTTCTCTCCTGTGCTGGCTCTGCTGCCCCTTCCCAGCTGGCCTCCTCCCTCCTGTGGCTTCAGCGTTGACCTCTCTTGAATCTTCTCTCTCCGGCCCTGATGTCTCCTGGAGCTTCAGCTCAGCAGTTGCCGCACGCAGGCGTCGTGTGTGCTCCCAGCCCGAGTGGGCCCGCGCTGTCGTGAGCACCCACAAGCCCAGGCTGTGTGTCCTCTTGCGGCCCTTGGCGGGGAGGGGTGCAGAGCTGGGAACTGCAGGGTTCACGAGGACCCAGAACACAGGGGGTCCCAGAAAGAGGAAGTGGAGGTTGAGTTCACAAGAGCAAATCAAGAACAGAAGCCTGATTCCACGAGGAAGGCGAGTCATAAGGAGCGGGCCAGGGAGCAGGCAGAACGAGGAAGTGGCCAGAGAAGGTTCCTGTGAGGTCCCCGCAGGGATCTTTCCTGGCTGGACGAGGGGACGGAGACTTCTGCAGTCTCGGGAGGTCACGGCGCCCGTCACCCAGCCACTTCTGCCAGAACATCCTCTTTTGTCCCTCACGTCCCCCACTTCGTTTTCTTAAGTAACTCAAGGGATTTCTCTACCTCTGGTTCCCACATGGCCTCCCACCTGGATGAGTGCAAGAGCCTTGGCCTCCACCAGCTCCCTGCCTCGCTCTGGCCTCCTGCGGATCCCTTTCCCGCCCAGCAGGACTGAGCTTTCTGCAGCATAAGCATGGTTGCCCTGCCAGAAACTTCCCGGCCCTGCCGGCTGCCTTTAGGAGGTCACCTGCGGTCCTTGCTGAACTGACCTCTGCTGACCTTGTCAGCCACATTGTTCACCGCTCACTGGCCCTGACACCCCCACTCAAGGTACAACTGCACAGACACTCCTGCTCACGGATACAACCTCACACTCACACTCACACTCATGGGTACAACCTCACACTCACGGATACAACCTCACACTCACACTCACGGATACAACCTCACACTCACACACTCACGGACACAACCTCACACTCACGGATACAACCTCACACTCACGGATACAACCACACACTCACACTCACGGATACAACCACACTCACACTCACACTCACGGATACAACCACACTCACACACGGATACAACCTCACACTCACGGATACCTCACTCTCACGGATATTACCTCACACTCACACTCACGGATACAGCCACACTCACACACTCACGGACACAACCTTGCACACTCACACTCACAGATACAACCACACTCACACTCACGGATAAAACCTCACACTCACACTCACGGACACAACCTCACACACACTCACGGACACAACCTCGCACACTCACACTCACGGATACAACCTCACACATACACTCAGATACAACCACACTCACACTCACACTCACAGATACAACCACACTCACACTCACGGACACATCACACACTCACACTCAGATACAACCACACTCACACACTCAGATACAACCACACACTCACACTCACACTCACGGATACAACCTCACACTCACACTCAAACTCACGGATACAACCACACACTCACACTCACGGACACAACCTCACACTCACACTCAGACACAACCACACTCACACTCACACGGATACAGCCACACACACACTGACAGACACAACCTCGCACACTCACACTCACAGATACAACCACACTCACACTCACGGACACAACCTCACACTCACGGACACAACCTCACACTCACACTCACACTCAGATACAACCACACTCACACTCTCACACTCAGATACAACCACACTCACACTCACAATCACACTCAGATACAACCACACTCACACTCATGGATACAACCTCACACTCACACTCACACTCATGGATACAACCTCACACTCACACTCACGGATACAACCACACACACTCACACTCACGGATACAACCTCACACTCACACTCACACTCACGGACACAACCTCACACTCACACTCACACTCAGATACAACCACACTCACTCACACTCACGGATACAATCACACTCACACTCACACTCACGAATACAACCTCACACACTCACAGATACAACCTCACACGGATACAACCTCACACTCAGGGATACAACCACACTCACACACTCACAGATACAACCTCACACTCAGGGATACAACCTCACACTCAGGGATACAACCACACTCACACTCATGCAGAGGCCCAGTTGGCTGAGACAGTCAAAGAGCGGAGTCCTCCTTTCAGGGAAGGAGGGCAGCTCCAGGCCGGCCTGTTGCCAGAAGGGCCCTCAGGAGGGCGGGGTGCAGGGCCTATGACGGGAACGGAGGGCACAGGGCTTCTCTGGCACAGGGAGGGCGCTGTAGGGAGCGGAGGGTGTGGTGTGACAACCACAGAATTTTATCACCTGCTAGCCCTGTGTGACTTTCCCCCACGCGCTGTCAGCAGTGGCGTGGCCACCGCCAGTCGCCCTCTGTTATCTTCAGTGCCAACCGGTTTCTGCCCCCTGCTTTCCAGCCTTCCCGCACCTCCCTGTTCCTATCACCGCACGCAGCTGTGCAGCGTCCCTGGCCTGCTGGCCTCCGGGAGCCGTCCTGGTTCAGTCCCCACACATCACCACTTCAGTGGCTTTTCTGCAAACACCTGCTGCTTCTTGGCTTTTTCTGAGTCACCCCAGCCTGTAGGTGTTCTGTGGCCGCAGGGCTCGGTCACACACTCATGCCTCCCAGACCCCAGCTTCAGTCCTGGCCTCTGACCCTGGCCCCTGGACTTGGGCTGTCGTTTGCCTCCTGGCCACCTCTAGGTGCAGAGGAATGGGGGTGCTGAGGGGGAGGGTGGGGGAGGGGGAGGGAGGCCGAGGGGGCGTGACACATTGGACCTGGCAGGGTGGCTCATTTGGATTCCAGAGCTAGGAAATTCTCTGTCTTTGGGGCTGCTTGGAAGTCCGGCTGAGGGGAGAGGAGCGGCCGGGCTGCGACCATCGGGGTGGGTGGGGCTTCCATCCCTGTGGTCTGTGTGCTCACCTGGCCTCCCCTCATCTGCTGGGGCCACCGTCCCAGCAGGTAGGAACTGTGCCCTCTCTCCGGGGCTTCCCGAGACCCCACCCTCCCTTCCCGCCGTCTTACAGTTTCCCGGGCGTTGAGAAGGGCTGGCCGCTGCCTCGCCAAGCCCCGAGCTGAACCCGCTGATGCCCAGGCCACCTGCTTGTGTCTTGATCGCCGACTTGAGCTCGTGATTCTCCCGAATGAGCCGCACCAGCTTCTTCAGCTCCTCGTTCTCCCTCACCAGCCTCTCGATCTGATGCCGAAGGCCCTCATAATTGGTGAGTAGAGACATGCCCCGGGGCAGCGGGACAGGGGCCCGAGGGAGGGCACTGCACCTGGAGGCTGCCCAGGGCCCCGGGCCTTGCCCGGGTTGGAGGAGGGCGCCAGAGTTTGCGACTCGCAAGCCTGGCCCAGGGGGCTCTGGGTATTGTGAGGTCAGAGCTGTGCCCTCCTCCTTGCCCTCTCTGCTCTCCATGCCTCCAGGCTGTGCCCAGGTCCTGCCCTGGCCTGGAGTGCACTGACCCTTCCTCTATTGGGCCCCCTTTGCTCTGCGGATGCCTGCTCTGTCCAGCCTCCTGCCACCCAGCAAGCCCATCTCTGCTCTCTAGGCTTCCCTGCGGCCGTGTCTCTACCGTAGCGCTTACCCGGCTCTGTGCAGCTCGGCTCCCTCTACAGTGAGGCTGGGGGTCGGGCACCTCCCCAGCAGCCAGCAAAGGGCCCACGTGCCTGGCAGGTCGGTGACTCGTGAATAGCTGTTGAGTGAAAGCTCATCGCCCACCTTCCTGGCCAGGGTGCCCTTTCCTTGGGAGGCTGGACACCCGTGGATTTAGCCTGTCAGCCTCGTCCTGGGGACATTCTACCTTGGATAGCTGGACACTGGGCAGACTTTCTTCCAACCGAGGTGCTCAAAGCCTTTCTCTGACTGCCGATCCTGGGGCTCCCTTGTCCAAGCACCTGGCTCCCTAGGGCTTGGACTTTCCATTTCTGGTGACTTAGGGTCCCCTATTCCAACTCCCCCAGGGCAGCCCTCTGTGCCCACACTTCCGTTCTCCGACTCCTTGAATTTTCCTGACTGTGGTCCTTCGAGAACCCAAGACATGCCCCTCGTCAGGTTGTCAGGTTCCGAGAGTTCAGTCCTGTGAGTCCTCACCACGCTCCCTTTTTAAGAGCTATCAACACAGAGATCTTGGGGGGCCTGACCTTGGGAGTCAAGTGCGCCAGCATCCCAGGGGTCTCCACTGGCTCTGCAGGCGTCTGTTCTCAGACAGAGAGGACAGTGAAGCCCAGGTCTAAGGCGGAGGGCGCGCTCCTGGTAGGCAGGCGGGGGTGAGGATGGGCTTGGAGTCAGCCTGAGGTGAGCATTCTACCTGGACCTCACAATGGGGCCTGCCCCCACCCCCTCCGACACCCCAGACTGTAATCCTGCTGAGTGACCCCGGCCCCGGAGGCCTGGCCCGACGTCTCTTCACCACCGTCTGCTGTTTATAGGACATCCTCCGGCGTGGGAGAACGAGCCTCTCATGGCCTTCCCGGTCGCCTGTACCAGCCAGCCCTGCCTCACCGTTGGCCTCTCCATGGGTTGATGCGTCTGGGCTGCTTGAGTCGATGGCTCGGCGTGGCCGGGCTGTGGTGCCCAGGTGCTTGTCACACACTCGCTCGCACATTGCTGTGAAAGAACTTTGTAGGGCGGTTAACATCTACAATCGTTGATTTTAAGTCAAGGAAGTTACCTTCAATCATGTGGACAGACCTCGTCTGATCAGTTGAAGGCCTTAAGAGCAGAAAGCTGAGGTTTTCCAGGGAAGGAGGACGTTGGCCTCAGGGCCATCCCCGAGAGCCTGCCTGAGTGTCCAGGCCGCTGGCCTGCTCTGTGGATTTGGACTTGTCGGCCCCCCATAATTATATGTGACGGTTCCTTAAAATAAGTCTCTTCACACACGAGAAACCTGACTGGCCCATCTGTATTGGGTACTGGGGCTCCTGTCCTCCCCGAACTGCTGAGCCCGGCTGTGCGGCAGGCCCTGCGTGGGAGTCCCGGTATTGTAGGCCCGAAGCTGGGAGCACGCTGTGCGTTCACCACACTGGGATTAAAATAAAACATTTAAAAAATAGAACAGGAAAAAAAAAGAAACTGGGGATTTAGCACTGGTCATGCTCAGGTGCTGTCCCTGCCTTCGGGGCCTTGCCCGGTGGGGAGGTGGACGCTGGTGGACGAGGGGTTGGGGTGGGAAGAGCTCTCTGGCCCTGCAGGGCAGGGTGCCCCACAGAAGGGGCTGCAGGTGGGGCCCGAGACGAAGGGGCGGAGTGTGGGGGAGGGGCAGGTCCCGGCCGTGGCCCCGAGGCGGGTCTTCATCCTAGGGCCTTGCGCAGTCCTGGACAGGCTGTCAGGAAGGCAGTGCGGGGATGGGTCGGTGGGGAAAGAGCTGCCGAGCAGGCAGGAAGGGGGCCACTGTGGTCACCCAAGTGGCCACGGGCGGTGCCGTGGAGGTGGGGAGCCTGGGCAGAGCTGAGGAAGGTTTAGTGAGCACTGGACAGATGGATTTGGGCGTGGGCAAAACCGGGGACAGCCCCCAGGCTTCTGGTAAGAGCGTGGAGCCGCTGGTTACGCCAGCTCGGGAGGGAGGAAGTGGAGCTTCACAGAGGTCTTGCGTCAGGCTTGGGTGTGTGCTGCCGAGGGGCGCTGGCGTCCCATCCCCTTCCCAGACTGCGGCCCCACCGCCCGGTCCGTCCCGGGCGCCGCGCCTCTGCCCTAAGCCTCTCCTTTGAGCACAGCTGGGGCAGAGGACTTGGTGAGCCCAGGCTCCTCTCCCGGCTCTGCGCTCACCTGCTCCCGCCTCTCTCATCTTCATTCCAATTTCTTTTTAAGATTTTATTTATTTGTCAGAAAGAGAGAGGGAACACAAGCAGGGGGAGCAGGAGGCAGAGGGAGATGCAGGCTCCCCGCTGAGCAGGGAGCCCGACGTGGGGCTCGATCCCAGGACCCTGAGATCAGGACCTGAGCCGAAGGCGGACGCTCTTCCAATTTTCTTATCTTGCTGTGGTTGCTGTTCTGTCGTGTACGAAGCACCTTTTGGTGCCCAAATCTCTGGGGCCCGGATTTTATAGAGAGCAAATGTTTGCGGAGAGCAAGAGCTTCGCCCAAAGCTTTATCCACACTCCCTGGGATGAGGCCTTTGGGCCGCGGGAGTCTGGGGAGGGAGAGGTGATGCGCTGCCTCCTCTGCTCTCTCCCTGCTCTTCCGTCTGAGCAATAGGACCCCAGCCGTCACTTCCGACCCCACGCAGGCTCCGGTCAGCGTCCCTCCTAGGCTCTTTAGGGGGTCACTGCGCACACACTGTCCCCACTTGCTTGTGCTGAGCCAGGCGCTCCCACCTCTGGCCTCAGGTCATGGGCTCTGCACTTTGTCCCCATTCACATCTTCCTCCTGAGATTCAGCTCAGACTCAGCTTGCGAGCCTCTGGGAAACTTTGCTCCCTCCTTGGCTTGGGATTCTTTGTAAGTTTCCTTGTGAAAGCCACGTTTTCAAGGCAAAACCTTGTCAAAGAACAGGGACCTTTAACCTGGAACTCTGTCCACACCCCTTCTGCCTCTGTCCACACGGACAGGCTGTTGTGTGCTGCCCCTCGGGCAGGAGCTGGAAGGAGCCACGGTGCCCCTGGCCAGTGCCCGTCCTGGCCGTCCTGGCTGTGCCCTCGTGTCCACACTGCCTGCTGTGGCCGTTCGCAACGTCCGTCACATCCTGCGGCTGATGAGGAGCTCCGGGTGGGATTTGCCCAGTCCGCCGGTGTCCGCCTGGATGCCGGCATGGACGCCTGCCTTCCTTCCCCTCTCCTTCACTCCAGACAATGAAAGGGCCGTGGCCGCTCTTCGTGGGTGGTCACTGTATGCCAAGCACTGTGGTAACGGTCTCTGTGACGGTACGAGTCACCCCCTCCTACAGCCCACTGTGTCCTGCGCCTGCTCTCTACCCCGGGCCCCTGGGTCCCCGTGGCCACTCCGGTCTTCCTACCTTCCCAGCTTTCAGGCTGGGGGCTTGGTGCGGGCAGCCTGGTGTCTGGCCTGTTCTTCCTGCCTCCAGCCTCACCCCTTCTGGTGCAGCCGCTCCCACAGTGGACCCCCCACGGGATGTCGGCTCTGCTCAGAGAGAAGAGTCCGGGTGGTGTCCCGGGACAGGTAAGCATACTCTGTTCCGCGTGCACGGACCCCGCCTTGCTCCCTCAGCCCCCAGGAAGAGTCTGACCTGTGCCAGCCCCTCATCTCCTGCACCTCCAGCCCCTCAGCAGCTCCCCATGGGCTTTACGGAACCCAGCCCCTCCCACTGGTGCTTCCCTACCCCCCACCTGTCTCCTCGGGGCCACGGCCCATGAGCCTGCCCACCCGCAGTCTGGCCCCCCAGCCCAGGGCAGACCGGGTTCCTGAGTGAATGGCTGAATCGGCCTTTGCCCCGGCCCTTATTTCGCTTAGCACAATGGAACTAGATCCTTCAGAAGGAATTTTCACCAGGAATCTCCAAGAACACAGAGGGACGTGGTCAGCCGTGGAGGCCTGGTCTTAGGCCCCGTCGGAGCTTGCCTTCTCTTGGCCGGGCGGCCCTGGGAGTGTGTGGTCACCGCAGGCCGGGCCATCTCCTCTGTGGGCTGGGGCCCATCACACCCACCCTCGCTTCGTCTTGAGGGACTGATGATCTCTGAGGGTCGGTGCTGAGATCAGAGCTTGCACACGTCCCTCGATGCCTGGTCACGGCCCCAGACTCCATCTACCTGAGCCTGGTGCTGCCGGAGGACAGGCGGCTCTCATCGTGTGCGGGGGCCGGACGGTCTCAAGACAGACACACACTGGGTTGTCCGGAGAAGGTCACCAGACCTAGTGTCAGATACCAGGATCGGCAAAGGACGAGAGAGAGCCCGGCCCCTCTGCAGCGCCCACATCTCCCTTCCCCGGGCCCAGGGGCCACCCTGGCTCCCGCGCTTGCCTCCTAGTCCCAAGGTGGGCGTCTGGGCTCTGGTCTCGGGGTCAGCTTTCCCGGTCTGCCTGTCCCCAGCCTGGACTCCTGCCAGGCTTGCCCCTGGGGAAGCGTCTTCTTCTGCTGCCTTTTCTGCCTGGTTTTAGAGGTTGTCGTCTTCTCTTGTCCCTCCTTCCGCTGCATCAAAACTACAGACCTCCTCAAACCCCGTCTCCTGCGAATGTCCCGTGGAGGCCTGGGTTTCCCGACATGATCTTCCTCGATCTAAGCGCATTTGCTGGGGGGGGGGGGGGGGGGCTGGACACCTGCTTACGCCCTAAGACGTCTTCCCGTCAGCCTCTTCAGCCACAGCGTGGGGCCGCTGTCGGACGGGCACCGTAGGGCCCCCGGAACCCGTCTTCAGCCTGCCTGGGTCCCTGGGCCTCACGTTGACGAATGTCGCGCTACGATTTCAGACGCAGGTGAGCGGCGGTGCAGTTGGGACCCTTAGTTTGTCGTGGTGTCAAGCAGCTGGTTGGACGAGAGAAACCTCAACAAGTGGTCAGGGGTGCATTCGTTTCGGAGGGATCGACACGTCTGGGAACAGTCTGAGCATAAGGCAGGTTTTGTTGGTTTATGTGCAAATACGTCCAAGAGAAATGTGAAAACAGCCAACATCGCACCCCGCTGAACAGACCACCAAACGCCCTGGCCTCAGAGGCCGGCCGTGCCCCTGCGTCACTGTCACTGGGTGCTGACCCTGCCTGCTGTCACAACTTCCCCAACCCAACCAGGCGCAGCACAGGCGGCAGCCCCGCCCCTGCCCAGCGCCCCCCCCCCCCCAGCTTCCAGGAAACACCACTCCCGCTGTAGCGTCAGCACCTCTTAACCCCTCAGCGCCGTGCGCCAGTGGGCCGCGCCGCTGGCATGTGTGCTAGGCTCTTGCCATCGGTGTCTGAGGAAGGTCTGGGTGCTCTGCCTCTCGCCCTGTGTTTCTCACCAGTCTTTGGGTTTTACTGGCTGTTCAGCCCCCACCCCACCTGCCACATGGCTCCGGGTGGTCAGTTAACCGCCGCAAGCTGTCGATTCCTCCCCTGTGCCCCAGCCCCCTTCATCCTGCCTCCCGGGTCTGCTTATCTGTCCATCCAGCAGCCCATGACCTGGGCATGTCCCAGCTGCGTGCAGATGTGCTCGAAACCCTAGGCACACAGTGTGGGCAAGACAGGAGGGGTGCGTGATCCAGCAAAGTGGTCTTGTCCGTTCCCAGAGCACGCAGGCTGAGGGGAGCCTCCTGGGCCTTGCTTTGGGGACGTACAGGTAGGGGCACCTGAAGGAGAATGAAATCCTGAGGGGAGGTGCCTACCCCAGAGCTGGGTCTCGGAGGGAGGAGGCCTGGGTGGGAAGGGGCGGGGGGGCGCAGAAGTCGGGACAAGGAAGGAAAGGAGGGGCACAGAGGCTTGGTGAGTGGGACCTTCCCAGGGGCACGGTGGAGGGGCGGTTGGGCAGATGGACAAGGGGAGACGGACAACAGGTACTTGGGAGTGCTGTTAGAAATGGCACACCCAGGGGTAGGCCAGACCGGTGCTTGGTCAGACGCCGGTGGGAGTGAGCGTCAGAGCAACTGGGGTCCCCTCCAGTGCCCCAGGCCTCCTCTCGGTCACGTCTCATGCCAAGCACCCTGCACTGAGCAGCTCTCGTGGCACGGGCTGGGGACACAGGCCCTCAGCTCCCTGTCTTCAGGGGACAGTGCGGCCAGCCTTGGGAAAGCCATCCTGCGGCCACCCAGTGAGCGCACAGAGCGAGGCGCCTGGCGCCGTAAGGTCTGAGGCAGGGCTGGCCCGGTGGGACTTGGACTAGCGCAGGCCACAGGCGGCTCTTGGAGGGCTGTAAGCTGGGAGTGAGGTCGTCATGCGTACGTCTGGCTCAAGACAGGAGATGGGGAGGCGAGGGATTGAGAGGCTCCTGGGGGTTCAGCGGGAGGCGACACGGCTCTCCACCGGGGCCGTAGCGCTGTGAGTTCGAACGGGGACACAGAAAGAAAACCACCATCTTCTTTCACACAAGGTAAAAAACTCATCCTGGAAGGTTGGCGTCCGGGAGCGAGTCACCTGTGGGAAGGCTGCTTTGTCTTCTCTGGGTGTCCCAGACCCTCCGAGGGTCTTCCTCACTCCCACATGCACCTCCACATGGGACTCAGCGAGAGCCGCGCGCTCTGTAACTCGCTCTGCCGCACAGCGACCGCCAGTCATGTGCCGAACGTCATCTGGGCATCGCGGTGGCAACGGTCGTACCCCGCACGCTACAGAGAATTACAGTGCAGTCGGACGCACGGACCAACGGACAGGCAGCTACCACGCGGTGGGCAAGGGCTCTGCGGGAGAAGTCGGGGCAGAGATAGGGCACCTGGGGGTTCAGTCGTTAAGCGTCTGCCTTCGGCTCAGGGCGTGATTCCAGCGTTCTGGATCGAGCCCCGCATCAGGCTCCTCCGCTGGGAGCCTGCTTCTCCCTCTCCCACTCCCCCAGCCTGTGTTCCCTCTCTCACTGGCTCTCTTTCTGTCAAATAAATAAATAAACAATCTTAAAAAAGAAAAGAAGTCGGGGCAGAGGGCATGTGGGCCTGGCTGGTGGGGGTCAGGGGAGCCTTCCAGAGGAATGACTTCTCACGACCTCTTGGGGAAGGAGGAGCCATCCAGGTTAAAGGCATGTCAGGTGGGCACAGGGAGGGGGACCGTGCCAGGACCCGGAGCAGAGGGAGTGAGGGGCTGCCAGCATGTGTGCAGTGGGGACAAGTGGGAGGCAAGTGGGGGGGGGCAGCAGAGGCCTTGAGGTCCTATCGAAACATGGATCTCATCCTGTCGAGTGGCGGGGCCGTGGCGGGGCCGTGGCGGGGCCGTGGCTCTCACCAGGGGCTGGAACTCTGTGTGGGCCTTTTCTGTCCTCACAAGGACTTGGGTATCGGTGCAGAGGCGCTAAGCCTCCCTGCGCGTGCTGGGCGGCGGGCACCACAATCATCCCACCCAGACGAGGGAGTGTCCCTGCTGAGAAACACCACACCTTCAGTGGGCCCCAGCAAACAGTATTCTGGTTTCCAAATGCATTTTTTATTACCTTACTGTTAATCTTTATTTATTTATTTATTTATTTATTTATTTATTTATTTTACAGAGAGACAGTGAGAGAGGGAACACAAGCAGGGAGAGTGGGAGAGGAAGAAGCAGGCTCCCAGCGTAGGAGCCTGATGTGGGGCTCGATCCCAGAACACCAGGATCATGCCCTGAGCCGAAGGCAGACGCTTAACGACTGCACTACTCAGGCGCCCCTACTGTTAATTTTTAAATTGTACCACCTTGTGGTCCGAGAACAAGGTCGGGCGACACTTGTCTTCTGCGGGAACAGCACAATCCCACTGGCAGACATCGGGGGCGTCTACCGGCTTCTGCGGCCGTGAACGAAGACACTGTGAGCATTCGCACACATGCCCACAGGCGTGCACGCCGGCAAGTGTGTCTCGGGCAGCATCCTGGGCTGTAGAAGCATGGGTTCTCCCCTTCACAGGAGAATGCCAACTGGATTTACTGACCCGCTTGCAGTGGACCCGGTGCTGCTGCTGGGCGTCCCCTCCATCACCTGCTGTTGTCAGACATGTTCGTTTTTTCCGACCGAGGGATGTTCGCTGGTATCTCATCGCGGTCTTGATGTCATTCAGTCAATCAACAAACACTTATCGAGAGCATGTTCTGTGCCAGGCCCTGCTTTAGAACGGGACTTGCATTCCCTCGATAACTGATGAGGTTGGACCTGTCCTTATATGTTTCGTGGCCATTTCTGCTCCTCTTCCGTGGCACGCCCATTGCAGTGTCCACCGAGGGGTCTTTTTCGTCCGTGAGACACCCAGTCTCGACCACAAGATAACCGAAGGCCACCTTGGTGGCTGCTCAGAGGGTGGGAAATGTAACCGGCCAGCGCCACAGCTCATCTGAAGGAGCCACGGAGCCGGCAAGCTATGTCCCCGGACCTGCAGGTGACCTACGTGCAAGGAGCTGAGGTCCACACCGAGCAGGGCAACAGGTCCCCGGTCTCCAAAGCTTATGCCTCATGGGCGTCACCGTGTCTCATGACGATTCCGCACAGGAAGCTTCCAGGGCCCTGTTTGGAGTGTCATTGTCCTCCAGGAGCTCAGTTAGGGCTTCCTCTCCGGCGCTCCCCGTCGCCGTGTACCCCCTGTCCACATGCAGCTCGGCAGTATGGGCACTTGCTACCGTAAGCGGCGTTGCCTAGCTGTGGGTGCTCTGCCTTGACCTGGTCACCAGAGGAGCATAGCTGGACGTTAGCCAAAGGTCAGACTCCAGCAGGACAGGAAGGTTTTGTTAACCTTTTGCCCACATTCATATTTTATTTTATTTTTTATTTTTTCACATTTATTTATTTATTTAAATTCTTTTCTTCTTTTTAACATTTTATTTATTTACTTGACAGAGAGAGTGAGAGAGCACAAGCAGGGGGAGCAGCAGGCAGAGGGAGAGGGAGAAGCAGGCTCCCCGCTGAGCAGGGAGCCTGACGCAGGACTCGATCCCAGGACCCTGGGGTCATGACCTGAGCCGAAGGCAGACGCTTAACCATCTGAGCCACCCAGGAGCCCCACATTCATTTATTTTTTTTAAGATTTTATTTTGGGGGGTGCCTGGGTGGCTCAGTCGGTTAAACTTTTAACTCTTGATCTCAGCTCAGGTCATGATCTTGGGGTCATGAATTCAAGCCCGGTGTTGGGCTTGACACTGTGCATGGAGTTGACTTAAAATAAAAATTTTTTATAATTAAAAAATATTTTATTTTATTTTTTGCTCAGCACAGCAGTTTTGAGATCCATTCACGTGGCTACATGTGGGATTAGCACGTTGCTTATTCCATCACATGACTATCACAACGGGTTTATCTGCTCATCTGCTAACAGGCGTTTCAGTCGTTTCCATGTCTGGCTATTATGAATAAAGCTGCTAGGAACGACCCCATACAAATCTTCAGATACAAGTCTAGGAGTGGAATTGGTAGATCATAGGGTAAGTATCTGTTTAACATTCGAAGAAACTGCCAAGTTGTTTTCTGAAATGGTTGTACCATTCTGCCTTCCCGCCAGCGGCCCTACGCCCTTGCCGGTGTTTGTTACTGTAAATCTTCGTTTCAGCTGTTCCAGTGCACGTAGACTCTGGTATCTTGTAGGTTCACTTGCGTTTCCTTGATGACACACGATGTTGAAAATAGTTATGTGTGGGGCGCCTGGCTGGCCCGGTCGGTGAAGGGCCTGCCTTCGGCTCAGGTCATGGTCCCAGGGTCCTGGGATCGAATCTTGCATTGGGCTCCCTGCTCGGTGGGGAGCCTGCGTCTCCCTCTGCCTCTGCTGCTCCCCCTGCTTGTGCTCTCTCTCTCTCTTTGTAGAATAAATAAATAAAATCTTAAAAAAAGAGAAAGAAAACAGTCTTGTGTGTTTATTGGCCATTGTGTATCTCCTTTTATGGGCTTCCTAAAGTCTGTTGACCATTTTTGAAACTAGGCTGAGCGTCTTCTAATTATGAAATTGCAGAAGCACTTTTCTGGTCTGGACGCAAGCCTTTGCCAAACACGTGTATTGCAAATACTTTCTCCAAGTTGTGGCTTACCTTTTCATTTCCTTAGCAGTATCTTTTAAAGAACAAAAGCTTTTAAGTTTATCAAAGATTTTTTTTAGTGGTTCATGTTTTTCGTGTCTTATCTGAGAAATCTGCTTCCTCTAGGGTCATGAAGATGTTCACCTAGGTCTTCATCTGAAAGTTTTTATAAATTCAGCTCTTACATTTGGGTCTATGATCCGCTTCAAGCTAATTTTTGTGTGTGATGTGAGGTAAGGGTCGAGGTTCTTTCTTTTTCTTTAGTAGTGGTATCCAATTTTTCCATTACCATTTGTTTAAAAAACGTGTGCCTAGGTTTGTTTCTGGATTCCCTGTTCTGTTCACTGACCTATGTTCTCCTCCGTATGATTATTGTTGCTTTACAGTAAGTCATGAAATAAGGGGTGCAGCTTCTCCACCTTTGTTCTTTTTTCAAAATTGTTTTGATTTTTCTACATCTTTTGCATTTCCATACATATTTTCAAATGTTTGTCAATTTCTACAATAAAGCCTGCTGGGATTTTGATTGGGATTGTGTTGAATTTCTACATCAATTTGGAAACGATTGACATCTTGACATTATTAAGTCTTCTGATCCATGAACATGGTACATCTCTCTGTTCAGGGCTCTCCCCTCCTGCACCGTCAGGGCAGTCCATCCTGATCTTCCTGCCTTTGCTCAAACCGCTCCCAGGCTCTTCTCTGGATGATCGCAGACTTTGGAGCTGCCCATCCTCGGTTTTCCACTCCTGGCCCTGACCACTCATGACTCTCCGTGTGTCCGCTCTCTCTTCCACTTGGTTTCCCCAGATGTGCCTCCGTGCATTCTCCTGGGCTTTGAGTTTTGCTGTCCACACTCCTGAAATGACTTCCCACTCACGTTGATGCTGAGCCAAAGTCCTGAAGTCTAAACACACTCTGTCCCTGGTCCTGGGACATGAAGTTCGTTCATTCACTCCACATTTGACACCTGTGGTGTGCCTGGCCCTGGATGGGGTGCTGGCCTGGGGGTTCAGCAAGCCAGGGTCCTGCACCAGCCCCTCAGTATGGCTCTCCATAGTCACCGGCAGTGTTGCTTGGCAAGGAATGTGAGGGAGGTGTGACCCTTGGTGTCTTATCATCTTGGAAATGAGGATGGATTTAACGGTGGCCGACGGAGATAAACATTTTGGTTGAAGACTACATTAACCCGCTTTGGCCTTAGTATAGTTGGTAGCCATTCAGTGCCCTCCGGTGGAAGCCCACTGGACACAGTGCAGGTGTGCAGGCTGGGCTCCTCCCTCACTGCGGTGAGGGGACCTCAGGCGACGGGGAGCCAGGGAAGTCACAGGACTGGTGCTAGAAAGGGTGTATTGGGGGGTTGGCTCACTTGGGTGAAGTGGGGAAGGCTAAGGAAGCAGGATTTCACTCTGGATTGCATGTTTTCAGGAAAGGGGGTGTCCTGTGACTGGGTGTCTCAACACCTCTTCTTTGGAAAGAGGACAGACCAGAGACGGTAATGCTGTCAGTAAGCAGCACGGTGAACCGCTGGTCTCCTTGACGCCTGGACGCTGCCCGTATCTTGTCTATGTCCACACATGATCATGGAGGGGACTTGTTTCTGCCTTGACCCATCCCAGTCATCAAGCGGCCTTGTCTGATGCTGGTGCTGTATAAAATTGTTTGTAATCTAGCCAGGAGAACACCAACGCCTGGATCTGAGTGCCGGGCCCTCTCCTAGCAACACTAGGGCTCTGCTGAGAGGACCAGGCCAGCCCCCAGATGTTGGAGGCTGTTTCCTTCCTCACCTGGAAAAGCCACGAGGCTTCACTCGCAATTGCTCCCCAAATCAGCGGGCGAGGCTTCTACATGCTTCTCCACCCAGTCGGAGCGTAGCTGCCCCTCCTCTAACCTGGGCGGACGCAGCAGTGAGCAGGCCAAGTTCCGCTGGCAGAAATGCCCAGCCAGGGGCACGGGGGCGGCACAGTCGGTGAAGCGTCTGACTCTTGGTTTCGGCTCAGGTCGTGATCTCAGGGTCATGGGATCGAGCCCCTTGTCGGGCTCCATCATCAGCGAGGAGTCTGCGTGAGATTCTCTGCCCTGCCCCGCCCACTCTCTGTCTCTGTCTCTCTCTCTCTTGCAAAGAAAATAAATACTTCAAAAAAAGAAGAAAGAGAGCGAGAAAGAAAGAAAGAAGGGAAAAGATGCTCCACCAGCCTTGCCCTGGGCCCAGCCTGGTCCCTCTGTGCCCTGCAGGCCGCCTCCTGACGCCTGCACCCCGGGCCCCGCTGTGGCCGCTCCAGCTCCTCTCCGGCACAGCTCTTTGGCGCCTTCCCCGCTTGCCTCACCTGTTCGCGCCTCACACCTTCTCCTGCACATTCTGTGGCTGGGTTCATCTGGAGTCCCCTTTAGCTCCAGGGCCTTGGCCTTTATCTACAGGCTCCTTCCCTCTGGCAGCAGACGCCTCTTCTCTCCATCCCCTGGCCTCCTGGCCCTCGTCCGTGCCCCTGCACCCCAGCACCACACCTCCAGACCCTAGCCGTCCTCAGGGAGCCTCCCCCAAGGGCTAGCTTCGCGGAGAGCCCGTGTTCCTGGAGCTCCTTGAGAAAACACCGTCCTTGTGAGCTGCACTCAGTGACTATTCCTGGCTTCCTCCACCTCAGCCGCTGTTCTCCTTCGCCACGTGAACACTCTGGGGCTCCTGCTCTGCATGGAACCCTGATGGGTCTGTGAGCTCACACCGAGTAGATTCCTGCATGCTTAGAGCGCAGGCAGGGCAGGGAGTCCTGGGCAGGGAGCTGCACCTGCCCAAGGAGCCAGCCACGGAGGGGAGGGGAGGGGAGGGGAGGGGAGCTGCATTGCCTGCCTCGTGGTTAGCAGGTGGACACAGCAGTGAGAAGGGACACAGTGCCACAGACAGCCACGGCACAAGGCGAGCTGGACTCCAGGAAGGGTCTGGGGTGCGTGTATCCATGCCCCGGGCAGTGGGACCTGCCTGGGTCTTAGGCTCTGCAAGGTCAGGCCCAGGAGTTGAGCGGTGAGGGGACAGTGGGAGGCCAGCTAAGCAGCCAGTGGGCAGATGGCAGGGCCCGTGTGCCAGGCAAGGAACGTGCACTTCATCCACTGGCAACTGTCGGCGGGTTTGAAGCAGGCGGGTGGTGGGATCCGTGCTTGTTAATACACCTAGCAGGCAGAGGCCTGGCGGGTAAGAGCGCATAGGTGAGCGTGAGGCTTTCTGTGCAGGGTAAGGCGGGCAGGAAGAGAGCGGACAGCCCTGGTTCTGGCCTGGGCGGCCAGGGTGGAGACCACCGATGGAGAGGACGTGCAGGGGCAGGTTTGCTGGGAGGAGGAGGCAGGTGGGTCACAGCACAGGCGTCTGTAGACCTTGGCAGGGATGCTGGCCCGCAGGGTGTGTGTGAGTCCCTTCACCGATGCTGGGGTGATAGGGCAGTTACAGGGTTGGGTTAATGGGGGCGGGACGAGGGGCCCTAGGAGAGGGTTCTCAAGCCACACTAGATGGAGGGTCCCGCAGAGGGAAGGCCGCAGTGAGCCAAGGGCGGGGAGGTCCTCCGACAGAGCTGGGCCCTGGACAATGCAGGAGCCCCTCTGTGGGGAGGGTGAGGATATGGACAGCTGGCTGGCCTCTGAATGCACCCCTAGAGCCAGGGAGGGTGAGGCAGCAAGAGGCCAGGGCACGCAGAACAGGCTGGGACTGAGGTGAGGCTGGCGGAAGGTGCTAGAGGGACCCAAATGACCAAGCCCTCAGAGTCTCTGTCCAGCTTCCCTCCAGAGGCTCTGGTCCGCAGGCTTCTCATGGGGAGGGCAGAAGGGTCTGCAGGGCTGTGTCCGAGCTGGGCCCGGGTAGCATGTCAGGTGCTCACTACTGGGCAGAGTCAAGTAGAGGAGTCTGCTCTGGGGTGGGTCGGTGCCCTACGCTGTCCCCAGACCCAGGGCAAGATGGTGCCATGCTGTGCGGTCCCCAGGCGTGAGTGGCAGACCAAGTCAGGCCATTTACCACCGTATGAAGCAGGCACGTCCTGAAGCTCCAAGGCCTTCGGGTCCCTGTTCCGTCCTCGCGGTTCCTTATGGAAGGGCGGGACGGCGGCAGGGAGGGCGGTGGAGCGCATGGAAGAGGCCTAGCTGCCCCCCTGTCCTTGACCCCCTCCCAGCAGGCTAACCTGCTCCCACTCCCTTTACCCTGCTGATGCCCAGAGCCTCCTCCCAGGCCCCAGAAAAAGTGGCCAGGAGAGGGGTCACAACGCAGAGAGCACAAGGTCCCATTTATTGGAATTTTAAAGACAGCAAGACGAGAGGAAGGCCTCCTCTCCCCCCCAAAATAGTCTCATCCTCTATGCCCTCAGGGCTCAGCACAGGGACAAGGCCCTCACCCCTCAGGCCCCCAGAGGGAAGCACTCCAGGGTGAAGGAGGGGGGAGGGGGGAGGGGGAACTCTATGCCAGGCTGGGGAGGGGGGCTGGAACAGGAGGGGAGACGTGCACCCTCACCTCTTGGCTCGACCCCTCTCCCCTGGGACCTGGTGTTGCCCCCAGACCCTGGGGTGGGCTGGCAGACAGGGCTCATGCAACAGTGAGTGGGCAGGGGGGTGCCTGGAAACCGGACCCCACTGCCCTTTGGCGGGGCCGGAGGGCGAGAAGGGGCCACGCCGGCCGCAGCGGGTCCGAACAGAAGTATCTGCGGTGTGCGCACAGCAGGGTCGGAGAGGGGCCCCTCGGTCCCGGGCCGTGCCCAGGGGGGCGCGAGGGGAGGTGTGACGGCACTGCCACAGCAGGCGCAGGGCCCAGGCCGGCCACGCCACCTGAGCGGGGCCGAGCGCGAGCTACTCCTTGGCGCGGCCGATGATGGTGAGGATGTAGAGAAAGATGTTGATGATGTCCGTGTACAGGTTCAGCGCGGCAAACACGTACTCCTCCGGGCTCAGGGACAGCTGCTTGTTCCCCAGCAGCAGCTGGGTGTCCACTGCCAGGAACTGGAGGGACGGGCCGCGCCGGTGAGGGACGGGCCCAACGCCCGCGCCCCTGCGCCCGCCCTGGCCCCGCCGCCCAGCAGCCCACTCACACAGGTGAAGAGCAAGGCGCCCAGCGAGGCGTACACGATCTCCAGGATGCGGTTCCGGATGAAGATGCAGAGGACGGCGAAGACGACCAGCACCACCAGGCTCACCAGCAGCACGCCCATGCACGAGGTGAAGTCGTAGCGGGTCTGCGGGCACAGGGACGGGAGGCCCTGGGTGCCGGGCCCCTGGGAGGCGCCTGGGCCCTCGGGGCCGGCAGCCCAGCCTTCAGGGGCCCCTCACCTGCATGGAGAAGATGACCACCGTGAAGCACACGGTGGTCGTGATGCCGACGGCCATGATGACCGCCTCAGTGTTGTAGAAACTGGCGATCATGCCCACCATGTAGGACAGGCTGACGGTCAGGATCGACTGCGGGGAGACGGGCCTCGTGGGGCGGGCCGCGCCCACCCCACCCCCACCTCCCGCGGGAGGAGCGAGCGAGCGAGCGAGTGAGCGAGCGTGCGTGCGAGCCAGGAGGCGACGACACAGGGGCTGGGGGGGGCAGGGGCTGGGGTTACCAGGGCAATGAGGTTCCAGGGATGCTTTCGCCGGAAGTCTCCACAGCAGCTGAGAACAATGAGCGAGATGAAGAAGACCGCATAGGACACATAGTACGTCCACACGTTCTCCCGGACGAAGCCCTTCACCTTCCCAACGAAGGTGAACACGGCCACAGTGGACAGCGTCACAGACAGCTGCAGGGTCAGCACCAGGAACACCTAGGGTGGGAGCCAGCTCAAAGCCTCGCCCAGCGGGGTCCCTGCTCCCCCTCTCCCAGCCTCTTTCGCCCACCTTCCGGATGAAGGCCTGGCGGATGCTCTTGTCATCCCAGTTGGTGGCAGGGAAGTCCTGGTTGTCGTAGTAGGACGGGGGACCCTCTTCATGGTAGTTTCCATGCTGAGGTGCTGAGGAGCAGAGTGGGCTGGGTCAGCAACACGGAAGGGCGCCTGGAGCCCCTGTCCCCCACCCCCACTTCCGCCCTACTACTCACAGCCTGGGTCCTGTGCCGGGAAGGCCTGTGGTTGTCCATAGGGGTTGGGTGGAAAGGGGCTCTGCGGATATGGCCCCTGAGGGTAGCCCCCTTGAGGGTAGGGGCCCTGAGGGTAGCCCCCTTGGGGGTAGGGGCCCTGAGGGTAGCCCCCTTGGGGGTAGGAGCTGGGGCCCTGGGGGTACCCTGGCTGCCCATATGGAGAAGACTGGAACGGGGCTTGTGGGTAAGGGGCCCCAGGGTAGGGAGGCATGGAGGGCTGGGGTCCCCCAGGATATCCAGGGTTGGGGGGAGGATAGCTGTCCCCAGACACCAAGAAACTCTTTTCATGGGGCATGGCCTCAAATTCTGCAGTCTCCCCCTAGAGGAGAGAAAGAGAAGTCAGCCCTGCAGTGACAAGTCCCCGGAACCAGCCACCGCGGCCCCGCCCCACCTGCTGCAGGGAACCAGGACACAAAGGGGGGCATTCACGACTTTTGCCCCCAGGGCCATTGGCAACCCGCAAGCAGAAGGACAAGGAGCGCCAGTGGGGACCCGTTAGCTAGGCGTGGGGCTTCGGAAGGGCCGTTCTAAGACGACCCCAAAAGTGGAGGAGGGGACGGGCAAGACGATGACTTCGTCAGCTTCAGGATTTTCGGTTTCGGTTGTTTCTTAGGAGCAGCTGCAGGACGTTTATGACGGATGCTGGCGTCTCCCGGGTCAGAGCTCAGCCGGGTCGGGGCTGGGGGCGCGGTCAGGGAGGTGTGGGGGTGTGCCCAGACCCTCCCCTTCGCCATCCTCCCCTTAAGCAGCTTTAAGGGGCCGAGCCGGCGGCTATTTCTATCCCAGGAAATCCCCGGGCCATCTGTGAGCAGCGAGAGCCCTGACCCTTGTCCAAAAGCAGACCCGACTGTCCCCCGCTCCCAAGGTGGGGGGCAGCAGGCCTGGATCGGCTATCGGGGTGCCTGCCAGGGGGGTACGCCAGGAACAGCGGGGTGCGGGGGTGTGTGGGGGATGGAAGCGACCAGAGGGCGTGCGGGGGAACAAAGCAGGCGAGACGGCGAGGCGGGTGGGGGCGGCAGCCACGGAACCCGCACCTAGGGCGGCTGGGCCCCGCTGCCCGGTCGGGGGGCGCTCAGGACGCGGGTCCCGTCGCTGCCGCCCCCGCCCCCCGTCCCCCCCCCGGCCGCCCCGCCGCCCCGCCGCCCGCCGCCGCGCTCGGCCGAGCGGGCCGTGCGCCCCGGCGGGACCTACCGACTGACCCACCGCGACGCCGCTCGGCTGCGCAGGGCCCGCGCGGGGGCGGCCGGCCCAGCGGCCGAGCGGGCGGCCAAGCTGCTGCGCTCGGGCCAGGGACGACTCACCACTCGCCGGGCGCCTCCGGAACGGTGCGCACGGTGTCCGGTGCGCGACCGCGCGGTCGATGGCCGCTGCGCCCGCACCCACACCCGCACCCGCTTGGCGGCCGGCTCGGCTGGGCCTGCGCCTGCGGCTCCGGAGACGCTGCGGGGCCTTGTGACGGGGCGGGGCCTGGGGGCTGGGCGGGGCCGGGGCGGGGCCTGTGTCTGGGGAGGTGCCGCGAGGCCTTGCGTCGGGGCGGGGCCTGGAGGCGGGGCGGGGCGGGGCGGGGCGGGGCGGGGCCTGTGGCTGGGGAGACGCCGCGAGGCCTTGCGTCGGGGCGGGGCCTGGAGGCGGGGCGGGGCGGGGCGGGGGCGGGGCGGGGCCGGCCCTGTGTGGGGCGGGGCCGGCAGGCCGAGGCGCGGGCTTGCGGGGCCGGGCTCTACCGGGAACTCCGGGGTTCTCGCCGTTGGGTCCTACCCGCTGTGGCCGCCTTGCTCGCTCTTTTCCGAGTCCCAGGCCTGCGCTCTGCGTCCCGCACTGTCCGCCGAAGGGTAGGCTTGGGCCATGGGGGCTGAAGACGCTAGAGGCAGAGGCCAGGCCTGGCTAACTTGGTTCAGGCACTTGGGAAATGTATTCCTGAATCTGGGATATGCTGAGGCTGCCAAGGACCCTCTTTGCCTCCTTGGTCTTAAAACACCACTTTCCCTGTCCTCTCGCCCTTTCATCCAAGTCTCTCCCAAATCAAGAGGCCTGACGTTTCATTGCCCCATCGAATCCAGCCGTCCTTGAGACCAAACCAGACCTGTTAGCCTTCCTGTCTTCACCACATCTTCACGTTTGTAAAGGTGGCATTCTTAGCCCTGTTCCATCGCCAGGACTGGAGGCCAAGTCAGCTTCTTCCCTGGCTCCAGCGGGCCTCCCGAGGGTGTGCTGACTGCCACTGCCAGCACGATTCCTGCAGCAGCGCCCGGGGGCCTGGTTCGTGGAGGGCTGGCCCCCGCCTGACCCACGGTGGCTCGGAAATTGCTCTATGCTGTGCCCGTGGCGAGCTGGTTCACCGTGTGAGAGCGGGGGCTAGCAGGGGAACCCTTGATCTCTACCTTTGGCACCTGTTGCTGTTACAAACACACACCATCACAGCTGGTTCACAAGAATTCCTGAAACTTGGCCGCCTGGGCGTGGTGTCTGTGCTCGGGCACACTGCTGTCTGTGGCGGGCCGTCTGGAGCAGGGTCTGATGTAGTGAGTGAATCGCGCGGCGTGTTGGAAGGAGATGAGTTCTATGGGGAGGGAAGATAGAGGGCAGGCAGGGACGGATTCAGGTTTTTTAGAATAAGAAGCTCAGACAACTTCAGGGGCTCACTCTGACAAAAGTAACTTAAAATGACAGCCATGAAGTTGGGGTCAGGGCCTTGGATGGGGCCCATGCAAGTCAAAGGTCCTTAGGACTTTAGGTTCAAGTTAAATCTACCAAGAAGAGTGCGGTAAGGGGAGGCATGGGGGAATGGTAGCTGGGTGGCTCTGTGGAGAGGCGATCCGGCAGAGGGAAGGGCCCAAGGGAAGGGCCCGTGCTTGGGTGCTGAGCGGGGAGTGGTCTGTTAAACTGCAGAAAGAGGCCAGAGCTGGCTGAGCAGGGGGAGTGCAGGGAGGATGCGGACAGAGAGGGGAGGCGGGCCTGGCAAGGCCCGCAAAGGACTTTGGCTTTCCCAAAGCCCAAGCTGTAGCAGGTGTCGGTACCACTTCACAAGGCTCACCCTGCCCTCTCTGTCGAGGATGAACAGTGGGGTGGGCTGGGAGTGGCAGAGGGAGATTAAGACAAAAGGTTAGTGCACCGATCCAGGGAAGAGATGACGGAGGCTCAGACCGGGTTGCAGAGTGTGCAGCTTGAGGTGGGGGCTGGGCAGGTCCTCCGTGCCTTGGAGGAGCAGCAGGGGTGGACTGAGGGGTAAATGAGAG